>NW_027192152.1:557630-714274 GCF_041956525.1 Rhizomucor pusillus
TATATATATATATATATATATATATATATATATATTCTTCCCTTCCCTTCTTCTATGCAGTGTTTTACTAGCTTTCCCTCACCCTTTCCCTTCTTTCTTCCTTTCTTTCTTTCTTTTTTAAGTGATATATCATAAAAGAATGAAAAGTCTCACATGATCCAAAGTTTATTTCAACCTAAAAAGATCACGCTGATCTTCATATTACTAAAAGTCCAATTGTCTTGCAGATCGAACAAAGGCGTGAACGGACATTGTATGAATGAAATAATCGTACCAAAAAAGGATATTTGGATAATCGCAACTTTGTGCCAGGCATGAAGATCCTGATCTATGTCGGTGGCGTGCGAGTATTATATTACAGCCGTGGCTTGCTCGATGTAAAGTTAAAAGTGTTACGGATGTTCCGTCGTCGTTTCTCCGAGTGGGCCCGTGCCTTGTGAGTCACAGTCAAGCGACCAACCACTTTTGAGTGCTATCGCCATATTGACATGCCTGGGGTCAAGCAAGAACCCAAATAACAAACATTGTGGACCTTTCAGTGTGTCCTAAACCACTATCCTATAACTCAAAGCTATCGTCTAAAAGCTACAGGTCCCCGACTGGTCTGGAAAACAACAACCGATCAAAGCTCCTCCTCTATATATATTCAAGCAAAAGCGGACTATCTCACTCAGAAAAGCGATTAAGCGGGGACCACCATTATTCATTAAGCTCAGTTTCAGGACCAACTGCTGTCCCTTCTTCCACGTCTTTATTCCCCTCCTGTCATGCAACGATCACATATCCACCTACACCCTTCAGCAAGATCGTGTTCGTCAATTCTAAGACGGAGGCAGGTGGCCACTGCGGCAAGGAATGCGCAGACGCTGTCTTCTTCTGTCTCTGCTGGTTACAAACCTCCACCGCCAGGGTCGTCTTTGCATGCCGAGTCGACGCAACATTTTTATCGAAACAAGACATTGGATCGATATGTACAGCAGAGCCAGACACCAATTACTCTACGGCAACTTTTATTTTACGAACGTCATATGAATACCGATAGACTGTTAAAATCTGCAAACTATGTCCGTCAAGAACTACCCATCCGCATATCCCACCGCATCCGTGAATTTCAAAAGCTCCCTTTCATCGTTGGCACCAACCCACACATCCAATATGTCTATGATCTGTACTGGCAAGCTTTTGAGCGTCTGCGCAAAGTGCCGCCGATCCGAACTTCGGAGGAAAATGATGCATTTTGTCGCATACTAGACGAATCACTTGAAGCACATATGGTTGTTATACCACGGCTAGCTCTGGGCATCTCCGAGTGCGGAAAGCATATACCACCAGATAGAATGGATCGATTCATGAACGCTACGTTGCGTTCCCGCATCTCGAGACGAGTACTTGCTGAACAGCACCTTGCACTGTCCCACCAGCTGCGACCCTCGTCACATGCCGCCTCACATGGATCTACTGTATTCAGCAATTGCTCGGCTTACAAGACAATTAACCAGTGCGCTGCAGTGGCCCGAGCGCACCTCGATGCAGACGAATCCAGCCCGCAACTGATCATCGAGGGAGACGATGTTTGGTTCACTTATATTTACGACCACATTGAATACATTATGTATCAACTTCTATCCAATGCATTTCGACATGTACGGAGGACGCACGGCAGCAGCAATGGGTCTCCTACTCCACCGGTTCGTGTTACAATTTGCTCCAACAATACCGATGTATTTTTCCGCGTATCGGATCAGGGCGGCGGCATATCTGCAGATATCTATAGGCAGCTCTGGTCATATGGCCACGGCCGGTTCTGGAATATCGTTAATATTTCCCATTTCGCTGCCAAAATCACAGAGTACGATCAGTACCGAATGACCATGGGCATTGGCCTGCCAATGAGTCGAGTCTACGCCGAGTATTTCGGTGGTGATATCAACATTGTTACCATGGATGGGTGGGGCACGGACGCCTACCTGCGGATACCCAGACTCGGTACACAGAATGAAAACCTGGACGTTGATCGTCTCGATGAGGCTTCTTCTTCATCATCATCATCATCATCACCACCAAAACCTGTCAACGCACGCAGATTCATTGTATAAGAGTTATATTCTTTGCATGTATGTACTTTTCCTCCCTTCCCCATCCTTATCTCTTTCTCTCTATCTCTCTCGCCTCTTTTCTCTCTCGCTTTCTGTCTCCTCTTCCTTAGTCATGCTATGTCAATAATAAATATCCATGGCATTAATATGCAAAGTGAAGAAGCGGGCGGAACGTCCGAATTTCGGGCAACCTTTATTTTTTGTCAGTCTTCTCCAGATCTGCTTGAGAAATAGATGGACCCAGCAAAAGATCCACCACCACCAACAGCGGCAGCAGCAGCAGCGGCGGCGGCAGCGTTGAAAGCCCTGCAACAGGCATTTACAGAGTCGGGCCAAGATCTTGATGCTTTGAAGGATCTCGCAAGCACGCTGGAAAGAGTCATGCGCGATTGCTCGCTAGCGAACATTGAGGTATTACTAGTCTTTCTTTTGTTTGCAAGTTTGCAAGGAATATAGCTAAAGTTACTTTTATCGACAGATGGGGAAAACATGGATTTTTGGGAACTGTCGCAGGGAACCACAGATAACAGCTGTTATGGGATACATCCTAGCTCTTTCGCAGTCGCGATCTGCGTTTGCAGAACGATTACATTTAGTATATCTGATCAATGATGTACTTTACCACAGGTAAGCTACCTCACTTGAAAACATGGGTGCTTGGCAGGTTACTCAAGTATGGCAACAAACGAATAGCGAACGAAAAGTTCGAGAATGGATTAAAGATGCCATGATTCCACACGTTGTACCTTTGTTGCAACTTACGTATCAGGCAGCAGCGACTACCGAAGAACAAAAGAAAGTCGACAAAGTTATTAATATATGGGACGACAAGCGATTTTTCAACAAACCTATCATGCACTGGATACGGCAAAGTACATCTTCAATTGCGAGCACAGAGAGCGCTGCTGCTGCTGCTGCTCCTCTTACTTCTTTTCCAGCACCGTGGCAGCAGCAGCAACAGAGTCCAATTACAAGTAATAGCAGCAATTTTGCCAGCACCAGCAACAATATCAGAAACGAATATGCCGCCGTACCAACTCAACCATCCCGTCGATCGATCCCTGCAGGACCATCCATACGCCCTCGTCCGCCATCACCAGCTACGCCGTCCACTCCTCCGAAACAATACTTTGAATTACCGGTTGGTTGTATGATTCCAGCCATTGAGGTAAAATATTTGACGGAAGGTTTGCGTGAGCCAAAGTTTTCTTCTTTGTATTCATGCGGTATCATTTCGAAAATTATTAGGCAAGCGGCACGCCATATGCGCCTATCAAGGTTTCTCAAGTGCGCCCTACCGCACGGCTGACAGCTGCGCGCATTGAGGCCCTTACACCAGCAATTGATGATTTTTATGCAAAGCTCGATTTACGAGACACATCTAATTTTCTGGAGGAGCCGCAAGACCCACAATTGGATCACAGTGGATGGGAGAAGGGATACTTGGATACATTCTATGAAAATCTAAAGATGCGACAGAGCAATACATCATCGTCGCTGTCGTCGTCGTCATCGTCGTCAGAGAGGTCAAGAAGATGGACAAGTCGTTCGCCGTCATCACGTTCGCCGTCACCACCATCCCGATCATCATACCACCACCATCATTACCGACACCGTAGTAGTCACCACCGTGATTACGATAGACGTGGCCGCAGTCCAGAACGTAGTTACCATCATCATTGTTACAAATCCAGCAGCAGGAGACGACAAAGAAGGCAAGTGGTTCACTTACTCTTGCTGGTCCAAGTGCAGCGTAGAAACTAACTGAATGCTGTAGCTACTCGTCGTCGTCCTCGCGCTCGCGGTCTCGGTCGCGGTCTCGGTCTCCTCCGCAAAGGTTCCGTTCACCTCTTCCTCCTCACCACCGATCGTCGTCGACTCGCAAAGTTTGTTCCAATTGCTCCAAGGTAAATCATGACTGACAGACGAGAGAGAACAAACAGAGGATAGATATTGATATTCTCTACTTTTTTATCACTACTTCGTCCAAAAACACAACAACAGACAGGACATGTAGCGCGAGATTGTCCAGAATCACCGCCTCGTTAAGTCCAGAAATGAAAAATATGAAATGATTGAAAAAGGAAAAAGAAAAAATATACAATATGAGGGAAGGGGGAATGTGGCACGGATACCTTATTTTGTCAATTTTCAGTAATGAGTTGGCAACGTCTGGCGTGCCATGAACTGCTCTGTGCGACGCTGAAACTGTCGATCGAGATGAAAGAGTTGTTGTACAAACATGCAGAGGATGAGGTTTGCCGAGATGGGGAGGTATACGGTGGAAGTTTCGAGCAGGATCCATCCGACCATGGAGACAAAGTGGTGTGCACCAACCATGGCATAAAACAACCATGCCTCAAGGGCCATGCCGGCCATTGCGACGAAAAAGAGCAAAGGTGCGACTCTGAGAAATAGCATGTCGGACCGTTCCATTCCGCCTCCTCGTAAACAGGACCAGCTGACGATGGTGTGAACTGCGGCCACTGCAGCCAAACCAGCGATGCAGCCCGCCATAATCGCACGTGTGGATGCCAAGTCGTCTTCCAGAGCAAACCTTACACATAGCAACGCAATCGCAAATGCAATGTAGACAACGAGAAGTGATACATGGCACCACTGCGGCCATTTCTTCTTTTGTTGTTGTTGCTGCTGGTCTATCCGCCGTTGACGACTCTTTTCACTGCCGTACAAGGAGATCCATCGGTCGCGGTTCTGCAGAGCGACCGTGACATGCCGACAATAGATAAGCTGACCCTCCACGATACCGGCAAACATCAGAATCGAGAACACTGGCATGTGGTTGATGATAGGGCTTCGATCCGCCCATGCGAGCACAGTGTCACTGTGATACCTGCCGGCGAGGGTGACAATAAGCGCAACAGCAGAGAGGATGTTGAATATCAGAAAGGGAAGCAACCCGAGCTGGTACCGACTCTTGTATGCCAGGGGAAATACCAGAAGCAGCAGAACAACAGTGTAGATAGTCCAGGCACTCTCTTGCTGGTTCATCGATGTGGCGGTATAAATCAAAAGGAAAGGGCAGAAAATACGAGAGAGAGAGGGAAAGAAGAAAAAGAGGCAAGAAGCAAGATGGAAAAGGGATGCAGCATATTTGTTTTTGCTTTGCCAAGTCCACTCTTTATACATGTATGCAAGATAGCCATCATCATCAATTTTTTTGGGTCCTGCGCTGACCTTTTAGCCCGTGAACCCTTGGACCACTACCGGCGCAGGGCGCCCCATCCCCTTGACACTTTGTGTGCAAAAGAACAGAAGCATTAATAAACTCTTTCCTAAATAACCAAATGACGGGGTAACACAATACAAAAGCTCGTCGTTTTCGTAACTGACAAAATTGCTGCTAGTGTCTATACATGAGTCTTCATTATTTTTAGTTGCTATATAGATGACTCCTATCGTATCACTGCTCAGCGAGAGCTTCTTGTCATTAAAAGCTTGGTATTTTGGTTTCCTTTTGAAGAAGCACCATCGCCGTTATGCTAGAAGCATAATTAACACTATAAAGACCTGCCCATCTGTTTTTCTTTTTCCTTCAATACTTTCAATTCAGTGTGTTATACTGCAACATTTTTAATGCTTGAATTTTGATATGACAGTAATAAAAACAATATTCATATAACTATAATGGCATAACACGTAACAATGTGCTGGCGTCGCAGATCGTCCTGAGTGCGGTGAACTTCATTGCTGTTGTTGCCGATGTGACGGTTCCTCGAGGGCAATCTGCGCAAGTCTTTTTCAGGTATTACATGTGTATACATATACGTATATATTCGCTCACGTGGATAGGAACCTGGGGCATCAAGAACAGTTTTAATTACATTAGGGATGAATTAGACGCAAAGACGAGAAAGAAAAAGAAATAAAGAGAATGGCAATTATCTACTAGAAAAGGTCCTCAACTTTTACAAGCGTTCAATCACCAGAGCAGAGGCACCGCCACCACCGTTGCACACGCCAGCGGCGCCGTATTTAGCGTTCTTGTGCTTCAGAACGGAGAGAAGAGTGGCAATGATGCGGGCACCGGAGCAGCCCAAGGGATGGCCCATGGCAACAGCACCACCAAAGACGTTACTATATAAAAGGAGAGCAAAATGAATGGTGAGTAAATGGAACAGAATGGAATATGTGCAATGCAGCTCTATGCATGCAGGGTTACATACACCTTGTCAGCAGTCAATTCAAGCATTTTCATGTTGGCGCAAGCAACGACAGAGAATGCTTCGTTGATTTCGTAATACTCGATATCTTCGGGCTTGAGACCAGCGTGCTTGATAGCTTTAGGAATAGCCAATGCAGGAGAGTCGGTGAACTTGTTGGGAGCTTGAGCAGCGTCAGCCCATCCAGAGACCTTGGCCAATAAAGGCAGGTTGTATTTCTCGGCAGCTTCGCGAGAGACCAAGACGATAGCAGCAGCGCCGTCAGACAAGGGAGAGGCATTGGGAGCAGTGACAGTGCCGCCGTTAGGTTTGAATGCAGGACGAACAGAACGCAGCTTGGATTCGTTCAGCTTGGAGACTTCATCGTCAACTTCGACGACACGGTCGGGCTTGCCACGGCCACCAGAGACAGTGACGGGGACGATCTCATCCTTAAAGTAACCAGCCTCGAAAGCAGCCTGGGCACGCTTGTAGGACTCGACGGCAAAATCGTCCTGCTGCTCGCGAGAGAAGCCGTGACGCTCAGCGCACTCCTCAGCAGCAACACCCATAACATAGTCGTTGTAAACATCCCACAAACCATCCTTCATAAGACCGTCAACGACTTCAGTGTGGCCGTAAGTTGCTCCAAAACGCTGCTTGGGGAGATAGTAAGGAGTGTTGGTCATGGATTCCATACCACCGGCAACGACAACATCGGCGTTGCCCAAGGCAATGCTTTGAGCAGCCAAGGCAACAGCTATTGGGTGCGTGTTAGCTTGAAGAACTTTTGGTATAATTTACCCAATCATATAGACTTACCCTTCATGCCGGAAGCACAGACCTTGTTGATGGTGGTGGCAACTGTGGTGTCCTTGAGACCTGCACCCAAAGCAGCCTGACGAGCGGGGTTCTGTCCGAGATTGGCAGACAAGACGTTTCCAAAGAAGACTTCTTCAACGGCTTCAGCGGGCAAGTTGATCTTCTTGATAGCAGCTATGTAACCGAGTCAGGTGAGCTGGACCATTCACTGCATACACACATATACGTTAAAGTTTCTCACGATATCGTGTACATACCTTCAATAGCAATGGAGCCGAGCTTGGTGGCAGGAAGGGAGGCCAAAGAGCCGTTAAAACCACCGATGGGGGTACGAGCGACAGCCGAAATGAAGATCTCTGCAAATGAAAACAGGGAATGACGGGTGAGTTGCTAGCCTGATGCTTTCATCTTGACAGCCATTTATCACGCGCGTATGCAAAGCTTCATTATATACTTTGCAGCCAAGCGTGATGGCTATCTGGAGCAAAACGAATGTTAGAACATACCACGCTGAGTCATTGCTGCTAGTGATGAAGTGGGTTGACAGAAAATCAAGGTACGAAAGAAAAGAAGGCAGCGGGCGCTGCCTTTTTCGGGGAATCTTTATTCGGCCTTTTTCAAACGCAGTTTGCAGATCAACAATCATATCAGGAGAGTTTGCAGCGACTTTGTCCCTCACGTAAACGCAGGATAAACAACAAAGCATAGCAGTGCGGTGATCTTAAGAAACTGATACAAATGAAGTTACAGATATTGCTTGCTTAAAAATGCCCAGATGAAATTGGGTATTGCTGAAATCGATAAGTGAAATCGAGAGCTCGGACGCGTTCGCAGCATGTCGCACCTTGCTCTGTGTAAAGCTTCAACTGTGGATTAATAAGCCATTTTCGAAGGATATGCAGGATATCCTAGGAGTAACACGCTACTGAATATTTTCAAGCAGAAAAACAACTCACGCTGAACCAACCAACTACTTCATTGTCTCGCTGCTGATCCCTCGTTTTAGCATCCAGCATAGCATAACCACTTGGCACAGGCCGTAGCCCAGATATGATCGGCTACATTTATACATTACATTGAGTTGTCTCTAGACAAATGCAGAAAGTCTCTCACGTTTCTCATCGGGAGGGAGGATTCTGACTTAAGAGCATTGAAGACAACGGCAAGGATGTATGTGGCGAACGCCTTCATTTGGGAATATGTTAACAAACATACCTGAGGAATTCAGCGCGTTTTGATCTGTCCTATCCTGTAAATGCAACCGCATTTCTACGTACCTACTCATCGCAATTTCATGCATTCTTTGCTGTTGCCGAAAATCATTGGACAATCAACAGAATATCTAAATTGATGTTGCTGCTTTCTATTATGAAATCTGTTTCTTTCCTTTTGTAAGTAGGTGGTCAGCGACAAGCTGTGCAACGTGCTCGCTTGGCATAATCCTATGACCCACTGTATCCCACGTATCTCTAAGTGGTTTTCCGAAAGTTTAAGCGAAACACGGTCCGAGATACCCGACGGGCTCAGGAATCATTTTCTCCGTATAGATCACCAAAGCTTACTGTTGCCTAGCATCCTCCTATAAGCCGATACGCCGAGTTCAATAAATACTGGAGCCTCAGATCTTTTATAAAGTGGGTGAAATAATAAAAAGTTAGCGCCTCATTAAAGATTTTGCTTCTGCAACCTATTCTTTTTTTTTTTTTTCTTGGATCATGAACGATAAGAACAGTAACAGCCAGGATGCAACCATATCATCTCCATCGTCGACAGCGCATGCTGGCGATCAGCAAGAAACAAAGAATGACCCGGTATATTCCAGCAACACGGTAGCGGTGAGATCAAAACTCATTAATCAAGCACGGTTCATACTGGTTATCATTGGCATTGTTCTGTCGATGTTTATGGTCTCGGTCAACTCGACCATTGTTGCTCCAGCCCTTGGCAAGATTTCAACGGAGCTCAATGCACCCGGAGACCAGATCTGGCTTGCGACTTCATATATATGGTTGGAGTGAATGCTTTTTCAACCGCTGGCTGGATGAGTAACTGAGGAACTAAAGTAGTTGGTTCGCCAACAGTTTCTAATTAGATTGTTCCTCTATCGTAGTTCTCAGATATTTACGGCAGGTATGAATTATTTGGCGCTTATTGTGATGCTTTGGGCAGGAAGACCATGAATATTACAAGAAACGTGTAAATGAATAGGAAAGCAATCATTTTTTTTTGGCTTGGGGCTGTTCTTTCTGGGCTCTCTCGTCAATGTGACGTCCCCGACAATGAACGGGGTCATAGCAGGGCGCTCTCTACAAGGCATTGGAGGTGGAGGTATTTTTGCCATGCTATAAATTATTATTACGGACATTGCACCGCATGAATTACGCCCGCGTCTCCAAGCCTTGCTTGCAGTTATGTACGGACTTTGCAGTGTGATCGGTCCGCTTATGGGTATGTGGATACAAATCAACTGCCTTTGGATGGTATTATCTAAACGAGTGAAAAATAGGTGGTGCATTTGTCGACCATGTCACTTAGCGCTAGGACTTTTGGTTTAACGTAATCGTTGGCGGCGTCACCATCGCCATCCTGGCTGTTCTTTTCAAGGAACCACGCGAATTGGATACATCCTTAATAACCAAGACCAGGCGGATCGATTGGCTCGGTACCATCTTTTCGATTTCTCTCGTCTGTTGTCTATTGCTCGCGCTGAGTTGGGGTCCTGCGTATGGCTGGCGTGAAGCTCATGCGGTTGGAGCGTTTGTCGGCGCAGCTATCAGCCTGTGCTTGCTTATCGTCTTCGAGGGTTGGGTGGGGCCAGAACCTGTAAGTAGACATTATATATATATATATATATAATGGAACAATACCTCATTCGTTTCTTGTCATAGCTTATACCACCTCAACTCATAATTCAACCAGCTATTATTGCCGTCTATTTCTACATGGTGAGTCTCGGCCTAGGTTTTATCGGCGTGCTGTACTTTGGCCCTATTATGTACCAAGCTGTGTTTGATGCTTCCAGCACCGAATCTGGTATCCGCCTCATCCCTTACATGGTGCTACTAATTGCTGGGTCAATCAGCAGTGGATTTCTGCTGCCAAGGTTTCCTTATATCAAATTTTACATTGTTGTCGGCGCATGCTCAAATCTACTCGGTTATGGACTCTTTTACACCGTGAACCAGCATAGCAACTGGGGTCAGCAAGCTGGATACCTTGTTTTTTGCGGTAGGTTTTATCAAATAACAAGTTTACGGATCAGGATCTAACGACATCCATAAATGAAATGCAACGTAGGTCTTGCATTTGGTCTCTCGCAGCAAAATGCTGTCCTAGCAGTCCAAACAGCGTGTAAAAAGGAACATATGGCTATCGCCATAGCAATGGCAAGTATTTTCTCGATGATATTGTTTTCAGCGTATTTGTGCCTCTAACTGCAGACTGCTTACTGTAGAATTAACTTTTTCCTTATGTTTGCATCGTCAGTCGTACGTTATATGTAATATCGAATGTATATCAATTGAACCTAACCATGGATGTATTTGTTGTTAGGGTGTTGCCATTTATGAGGCTCTTTTTCAGGTTTTCTTTCAAGCAAGATTCGCCCATTTGGACGAGACTCTGGCTGTTGCAAACGAGTACAATGCCCTCAGCAATTATCTGTACGTTCACAATTTACCGGCCGATGTTAAACCGACCATTGTCGCATGCTATATGGATAGTTTACATGTCTTTATTATCCCGCTTGTTGCGTCAGGTTTCGGTGTCATTTCTGCCTTGCTTACCAAGAAGGCAAAGTTCCAAAAACCATCCATCACTGAAGATACTGCAGACGCCAAAACGAACAACATTGCATAGTCTGAGAACGATCAAGGACAAGAAAAAAAAACATTGGGATCGAAGCCAATGGATACGGCTTGCTCTGGAAAATACAGTAGATAGGACCATACTAGTTATTACTTGAGTTACTTAAAAGCTATAAGAAACATGTTTGAATAATACTTTTTTCTTCGAATTTCGTATCCAGTCTCTTTGCAAAAATGATACCACGTTTGCCGCCGCTGGTGCTAGCTTTGCTAGGAGGGGCGTCCGTGTATGGAATCAAAGTGATCCTCGATCGGCTCGAGCCGAAAGCGATTGGACCGCCTGGATCTTCGCAACATGCCGAACGATTGCATCGCTACAGGACATTAATCCGCCAGGGTACTTGGGTCGCAGCCGCTTCGGGCGTAGCTTATGCAGGTTACTGGTGTAGGTAGAATAGTCTCGAGAGGAAAGTAAATACAAGATCAAAACGCGTCTCTAACCGCAAATATGTATGCATTGCATGTATGTAAATGTCTAATGTATAGTGTATGACAAGAGAATGCATCGGCCAACACCTGCTGCGCAAAGTGATAACCCAGAGAACAAACAGTCATTTCATGAAGACCAATATAGAGATAGAGAACGCCGGCTTCAGCAGGAAGCTGAGAAGCTCCGAGAAGCACAAAGGCAACGCGAACAAATGGCACGACAGAGACTCCATGCAGAGCAGTCTTCGATGGAAACCTTTGAAATCCGATAATGTAATTCACTTCTTGTATGCCCCGACTACGTCAGGACGAATTATACAAAACTCCTTCCATATGTCTTTACACTTTCCTTCCCATCTAATTCCATATATTAAACCCATCCAAAGTAGGCCGACTTGAAATATTGCAAAGGCGTATGTTACGTGTGGTATGAATGTGGTAATTTTTATGCTTGTTGTGCTTGAAATGCGAGTTACAACCTTGCATCAGCTTGCATCCAAGTTGCTAGGAGGCGGAGGCGACCGTCGCGACGGTGGAGATTCTGATGTTTTGGTTGCCGTTGCCGTTGCTGCTGCTGCTGCTGCTGCTGCTGAAGCGTGAAACCCAATGTCCCGCAGCTGCTCTCGCAAAGGTGGTAAATTTACATTGGTTGGGGAAGAGCCCTCTGCTTTGTGAATCAACTCTGGCCGGTCCGGCGGTGACTCTAGTGACACTTTGACGCCAGCAATCGTTTGAGGTTTAGCGGAGAGTGCTGTGGCTGGGAAAATGATACATTGACGTTCCACAACCACCTGCTTCCCGTGTGATGACCCTGCATGCGCGTTCGTGATTGCTACAGTGCTCTTCTGAAGCGGCCAGAAATTTTGTTGCTGCTGCTGTTGTTGTTGATGATGATGGTGATGCTTTGATGATACTTGACTCCGTGATTCAATCGATGCGTTGTACGATTGTGCTATGTTGTATGTCGTCACTGTATCGTCTGTAACCGCATTCTCTGTAAGCGGATGCAGCAAATATGCAAGATTCAATCGATTGCTACTACCGCTACTCGATGACGAGTCTGTGAACATGTTAACACGCAAAGCATAGTCATGCGTCACTTGATCTTTAAATTTACCTGTATGATGAATGTTAGGTCGCACTGTCGCGGTGTAATGAGTTTCTTGAGCGGTAACCTCGACGCTTTGTGTCTTTTTTGAGCATTGTTCCAGATCTGCGCTCAGGTTACGGAGCATACTGTCGACCTGTATGTAACCACCTTGATCTTCTGCTCTCCCTGCTTGACAACAGCCACGTTTAGCGGGATTGCTTATATCAGCTAACCAAGTAGATGTCTAAGCAATCCTACCTGATGTATCCACATCTTTTCGCTTGCTAGATGATGAGGCTTCTGGCAAGCTCGAAGTAGATCCATGTGGATTCGTAAAATTTTGATGCTGACTACCTGAGTAGGTCTTACTTTCGTGTGAAAATAGTATCTGAGCCTCGTGCGATGATTCCACAGACGGTTCTTCTTGTGAAACTATCGTTGCTAAAACGTGAAAAATGATATCATGAAACAAATCCCCTGCATGAAGTGGTACCTGTTTCTTCACCGGTGGCATCGTCGCTACCGGCTTCTCGTTTTAATTTCTGGCGTTGTTTGCTGTTGCGTTTGCGCGGTTCCTTGCGAATCCTGATCTTCAGTCCTTGTTCTGCAAAATGCCGCGCCAAAGGACATGACTCGTACATTCCCGGAAACTAAGAATTGGGTTTTTAAACGTTTTTGTTAGGATGTGTACACTAAAACTTTAAAGTCAATTGTCGTTGTCGTACCTTTTTTGCAGAATAAACGATGAATTCCTCCGTTAAGACTGATTGGCGGTAGCACACGTTCGATCTACATCAGTGTCAAAAAATAATATAGCTTAGCGAGATTGTTCGATATCTTGCCGATAACTGACAAGCAGTAGAGATATTGAGACAAATTACTCTTCCAATTCGAACAGACACATCCGTAGACGATAACGACCATCTGCACGGACCGAAATATCCGGGAAGATAAAGAATGCGCCTTCGGTGTTGTCCAAGTCTCGTAGAATGTACAGTGAGGAGACTGTTCTCCCTATGGTGAGTCTGCTGTGGAAAGTAATCTCTAGCCGATCCTCTGGATTTGATTCTGCAGGAACGAGGATAGCGGCGACGAATAAATAAGGCGATAACGAGTGTAGACTGCATGTGGCGATACAAAAGTCAAGGTGATATGGAGTGTGGCATGATTGCTTAATTTACCTATCCATTACGTCTTCGGTGTCATTTGGATTATTTACTTTCAGCTGGAGTATCGGAGGAGGATCGATAGGTCGTCTGTCAACTGGAAATATTCGTGTTGAGAAAAAGGGATGAATGATCTAGCTATTTCTGTTCATTTTCATTATATTTACCTCGCTCTCCAACACCGCACATCCGAGAACGGATAGGTTGCTGCCGAACGATCAGCTCGCAAGATCTAATGGCAAGAGATCGCGACTGATCAGCAAGCGTGCTACACAATAAAGGAGCGGAAGGGGCGCAAGACAGGGCGTGCAGGAGAGCTTACGTCGAGAGGCTCGCAAAACTTGTCTTCGGTTCAGACGTGGACGCTGACCGGGCCCGGCTAGTCATACGGGCTTTTTAACTTCGTAGCTTTTGACGAACGGGCGGCGCTAGAAGTAGAGAAGAGGGGAAGAAAAAAGTGCAATTATGTTGCGCGACCCAACCCTAAATCCGTTCATTGTTAATTTTTCAACGAGAGGACTGGCAGCCGCGAGAAAAAATAGGCGATGCCGGAACTTCATTGGATGATATAGATTGATAAGCGTGTTTGTACAGTAGATGAGCAACCCCTTCTGGCTTCAGCAAGAACGAGGGCGTTCAAGGACCTGCATCACCAATAGCACGCTTGTCGCAGGTGCAAAAGTTGGGTATGGGTTTCCGCTTTTGGTTAATGTGTACGACAAGAGAATATTCTCGACGATGCTCCACATCATCCTAGTATCCGTTCTCCCTCCAGATCAGCTCGAATATGCAAACTTTTATTACTTTCCGATACTTTAAGTACATCTCAAATCCAAAGGACCCCGAAAGCCCTATCTATTTTGCATGTATCTGTCACTTTTCACTGCGCAAAACGCAAAGTTTGTTTCCCTTTTTTGAAGTAAAACCATTTTTTCATCTCCGTCAGGTTGCCGATTTTTTTTCAGTTTCAATTTTGGTCGAGCGCCCTGAAACCGACATCCATTTCCATTTCCCGCCGCACGTTTCAGCGTTACCACACCGAGGCACACAATGTTAAATTTCACACTAGAAAAGGGATTTTGAGTATCCATACTTCTGCTGGACACCATTTCATTTTGATTCCATCGATCATCATGTCTTTTTTACAGACACAATGTTTCGCCTGGTTAGGAGCTCTGCTAATCAGCCCCTAATGAAGCACAATATCATTCATCAACTACTTGAGAGAGCAGGTCTTTTTAATCTATATATACAAGACTCTAGAAAATTGCAAGAATGCAATGGCAAAACCGCCCCAAGATATGTAAAGAGTTCACTTCTGGATGTCGTACCACCTAGTCAGCAATTAAACTTCAGTGGCATCCTTGTATCTATGATATGGAGATTCTATAGACAGATTTGTTTGTGCTGCCAAGTGTACATACCACCAAAGTTGCGAGCACGGCTGTTGCCTCTATTGTGGATATCCGATGCAAATGCGATCGTTGATAGCAGCTTTCGTTATGATATGTAAATTCTGCAGGAATATGACCTTTAAACTTTTCCAGGCACTCCTCGCTCGTCGCGCTCTGATGCTTTCAAGCGCATAGTCAACTGCTCTTGTAGCTTGCTGATGGTCGCTGCTGTATGCTCTAGTCTTACGCGGCATCCAAATAGACATGAAAAGGTCGTTATGATAAATATTCTATATCCATGCTCCTTTTTGTTATCCACTTCGAGCTGGATACATTTTGTTGTCTGAATCGTTTAAATTAGAGTGCAGAATTTTGCAAATTCAAGCATCAGATTCTGAAATGGCGTCATAGACGGATAATCATCCATGCGATCATTCCAAGTGAGTTTCACTCGCATTCATGTTTTGATTTTTGAGTGTATCCTAACGGAACGACCGAGCAAGTACCTATCTATCGTTATGCGCACAATGGTGGCTAAGTATTTATATGAAGAATTGCCATATAGAAGGTAAACCCATGCCTTGGTACCGTTGACGGCTGCTTAATAGGAAAGAAGCATGTGCCCACATTTTTCGAAATGCTGCCAATGAGCTGGCGTCCCTTTGTTTATTCAGGAACATCAATCCAAAACCAAGAGCTGTGCAAATTCGCTCGGCGATCCACCGCCGTCGTTTTCGTCGGGGCAACATTCTCGCTGGGGTTTCTTCAGGCAAAACGTGTATGCGCAAGGCAGGAACTTTCCTTATAGGGCCGAGCATGGCGGGATGATTGGTGAAGCCCCAATACGATTGTTTTCCATATAAACCAATCTCGATTTCTTCTGAGCATAAAGTCCCTGTGCAACGATCACTCAGCAAAAAGCAAGGGGTTTCTAACATGCACCCTTCATTGATTGGTTTTGCTTTCTTAAGTGCCATTACGGCATGCATATGATTGAGGCGCATTGAGTGATTCCCGAGTTTTGGCTTTATGGTTGCACATAAATCAATGGAACGCAGGAAAGAATGCTCGTGGATCTGGAAGAAAAAGACAGGTCTCATGGTTTTTGTTCCTTCCGTTCTTTCTGCGGTATGAATTTTCTCGAACAAAAAGTGGTTTCTTCCACTTTCCGAAATTATTCCGTAGTGTTCTAGTGAGTCTTGTAGAATACCATCTCAGAAGTCAGAATCTGAGGACCATTTACAAGCATGTAAAGCCCAGCTGGGAATTAACGCGTATAGCTGGTGTAGCATCACCTCGTGTTCAACATCGCATCGATTATGAGCTGCTTCGTCATACATATCAAACGCGTTTATTGAATAACAAGATCGCTCCTTCTGCGACTAGAATTTGCAAAAACACTATTTCCGCACTTAACATATATACAGCTAAATAACAACGAGGATTGATATGTGAGAATTCTGTAGATTGTGTAGATTTTCTCGCTGCTAGAAGCAGGTGTTTAAATAACACGATGGCCGCAGGCTGTACCCCAAACATCTCTTCAAAAGGATACTATTTTTACTTGACGCTTCTTTTCTTGAATCGCTCGCTCAATAATCGGAAGGCCGCTTTCTGTACTGTCGAACTGTTGAAAGAAAAAAAGGACTCTCTCGGTTAGAATGCAACATTTCATTCCTCAAAGTGTAGCAGTTTTACTGTACCCCTCAGCAGTTAGCATGTTCAGGAGTGTTTCCTGGTCACAATCGCGCCAGAGAACTTTCAATGTCTCCCATATTCGACCATCCATCTCTCGGATATTCTCAATGATGCGACCTCTTTGCGTGTTATCCACTTCAGAGAGCGTAGCTACAGTCCCAGCAGTAGCAATTTCTATATGGTTGCTTGTCTTGTGACTCGAGCCGTTGATCCATGGATGCTCCAAGACTTGCATCATCTGGTTACCGGACCACTTTTTCTTTAGTTTTAGCCTTCGAGGAGCATTTCCATCTGACTCACACTGATACGTCTTGCGGGATCAGGCATAAGCATGCGTAATATGAGGTCTTTTGCCATGCGCGATGTATATCCTGGGATTCTACGTCGCCGACCGCGTTTAATTTTTGAGAGCAATGAAGGCAAATGGGAATCATCAAAAGGAAAATATCCAGCCAGCATCGTAAACAGAATAACTCCAGCAGACCAAACATCGGCTGCAGGTCCATAGTACGGTTTGGACTAAAAAGGTAACATTGTCAAGTAAACAAAACATTTCACTCGTTTTCAAGCACATGGAACGCATGGTTACCGCCACAATTTCCGGGCTGGCGTAATTCGGCGATCTATGATAGGCATGCGTCACTTTGGCCATCTCTAAATTCAAGCGAGTAGCTTTCATAGAACTTTACCCACAACTTGTTGTAAGCAATGTGTCTGCGGGTTGTATCGTTGCCATGCCAAAATCTGCAATCTTGAGTGTTTTCATTTTTGCATCATATAGAATATTTTCCAGCTTGAGATCGCGGTGACTGAGAAACATATCAAGGGTTATCGCCAGCCTCTAAGATTCGATGGCCATCAGCAATTTTACCAGATATGGTGTGCATGGCACCAGGCGAGGGCGTCTGCCAGCTGACCAAACATATGCTTGGCATCCTGCTCCAGGAACCGATGCTGAACGGTCAAAACTTGGTAGAGATCCCCTCCCTGGACATATTCTGTCACAAAATAAATGTTCATTTGATCCTGAAATACATAAAGCAAATCAATGATGTTTGGGTGCTGTACTAGGTGCAAAATCGCCAGCTCTTTCTCTACAGCATGGGAAGCAGTGGCTGAAGATAGCAAGTGGCGCCGAGAAATAGCCTTGATAGCAACGTGTTGACCCGAATTCTTGTGGACTCCGAGTTTTACTTTTCCTTAAAAATGCAAGGCCGGTGACCGATCAATGGAAAAGTCCACAGAGAACAATAATGATTTCATTGAATTGTGATCGTCACCACCCTCAGAGCTTTACGTACCAGTCGAGCCTTTACCGATTGTATGCAATACATTGTAGTCGCCTACTTGCTTGATGGGTTTTGCATAACCGTCGTCTGGATGGATTTTCAGCACAGTTTGCTCGTCAGCATCATTGCTGGCAAATATTCGTCGTAGTTTTGCAACGGACAGTAACCATGGAATCATTCGGCAGATGGTAGCGCGTCTGCACCAACTGCAAATGCGAAAGAGAAGCAGATTATGCACAGCCGGATCGACAATGGAGCAGGTGTGAAATAATCTTAGGAAGGAATTTCTCTGGATTCCACCCACAGACTGTCAATGCCCTGCAGAACAGTTACACCTTGTTCACCTGTGACACAATCCGCCGCCAGCTTCTCTTTTGTCACCAGGTCCGTGGTTAAACTACATGATGCGATGACTTTCGTGAACTAAATACTCTTGAAGCGTTTATAACCAATTTATTTGTTTCTTATTACAGCATCGATATATGCTCACCGAAAAGCTCATACATTGCTGATCAATTGTCACCGGCAGAAGTCCCTGCGGCATGTTGTCACTTCTGATTGTCGTCTTCTATAAGAAATATATTTTAGACATACAGCAGTGTATTTACACATTACAAGATGTAAAGCATTTGCCTAGCGGAGAAAACCAACCTGTTGAAATTGGAACTTTTTCGCGCGTGAATCGTGCCTGTCTTTTCCTTTACATGTCTTCTGTAGCCGGTCGCCGCGAAAGAACACCTCTTCGCAGTCGCTTCAGCGCAGCGAATAGAGTATACAGTGATATACCTATGAGCCCCGAGACTCCTGAGACGCCAAGAACTTCAGCTTCAACTGGAGCGTCGTCTCCCTTCATGGATGCCGTCCGTAATGTCAAGGAAAGGGGCGAGCGCGACTGGAAACGCTTATTTAACAAGTTTCAAGAGCAAGACTCTGAAGCTAGAGTACGTGTACTGCTAGTTGCTCTGCTACCTAATACTAATTTCCATATTAGCATCCACTTGACATTACGAGAAGCCCTGGTCGCTTGAATAGCAGAGGTTGATCTGTGACTACTGCGAATACATCATACAATGCTGAATACTTTTGATTTATAGAATTGACAGATTCATATTACAGTGGACGGCTGCAAGATTTTCTCGATTACGAAGACCAGTACGATGCTCTAACGCCTCCTTTGGACGCGCCTTCGCCTGCAACGTCTTCCTCTTCAAGATCGCAAAGAAGCTACGAGTTAAGCCCCTACCAGCAAAGGCATTCTGGACTGTATCGTTCGCCTTATAGGTCGCCAATGCGATCGACTTATGCAAAAGTCTCCTTGAAAAACGACGATATTGACATTGTCGAGGTTCTTGAATCGGAAAACGTCCGCCTTGATAACCTACAGCAGAAGCTTGATACAATCAGACAGCAGGTAACATAAAAGTTTTCCCCATATAGAAAGTCTATAAGACTAACTGAGATATGTCTCGAAAGGCTGCTGAGCTGGCACGCCCATATGCTCGGAAAACGCGTTCAACTCCTATCAGAAATTATCAGGATCGCAAACGAAATCCTAATTGGGATAAATCGTCTCGAAAGTCTTCCGTTTCATCCATACATCCTTTGCCGAGATCTGCGCCGCAACAGGCCGATTCGCCATATAATCATGCGGATTTTACAATGACGCCTGCTTCCGGCTACACGTCACCAAGAAGTCGCTACACCGAAATGAAACATGATGATGATTCTCACAGCCTTTGTCACTCTACAGCATCTGATGTGAAAAATTCACCGAAGCCATTACTGTCACCATCGACTGACACTAAGCAGGTCGCAACAAGCGCCTCGTCATTGGCTGCACCGCCACCTCCACCTCCACCTCCTCCACCGCCATTGCCATCAACTAACTATAGCGTTCCCAGAAAGACCGCACCTATTCGGGGCACTCCTGTGAAGGTTTGTTATTCTCACTCTGATGCATCGAATTCTGGATTTAACCCGATATTCTTTTCCAGCCTCAAACATCATCAGCGGAAAACGAGGCTACACCTATGCGTAACATGCGACGTGTTCTAACCGAACTGCCGAAAACAACTTTGCGACGTACCGATGTTATTCAGTAAGTTATTGGTTTGAGATATTATATTAACGATGATCACTGACTTGTAGTAGGACGCCCAGAGGCAGCAGAGTACGAAATAAAATCTGGGACGAAATACACGGCGCAGAATGCGAACCTAGCCCGGTTAAAGAATCCCAGAGCACTCCTATAATGAGCCCAAGAAAGCGACAAAGAAAATGGGACGATGATGACGGTTTTTGGATTTCATCGTCTAAACCGACGATTCTCGATAAGAGACTGAAACAGATGGATGATCGCGAGCAATATTTGACCGACTATGCAGTTCCTGATTCCCCACGCATATCGCGCCTGCAAAAGACACTGCTTGAAGAGCTCGATGAAGGCGAAATCCGTGAAAAACAGCGAATGTTTGAAGAAAACGTAAAAAAGCTAAAAAGCTCGACATTTGAACTTAGGCCGATTACTGATGAAGATCAGAGCGTGACAAGATCGCCCCGAGCAGAGTTCAGCAGCAACCGATATATACTGGACGGTGATACCTGGATGTTTGATGGAAAAGAACACAAAGTCAAAGAGCGCAGATAGTTTCCATATTCTGTACATTCCTTGAGGATAATATTGTGTCATGTTTCCCCGGTATTTCGTAGTAAAAGTCACATATAAGAGATAGTAAATACAAACTTCAGAGTTCAAAAAGAACGAGACGATCTTGTTGAACAAGTAGATGTGATATCTATGTTGTTCGAATTACCCTTGTCATCAACCGTTTCTGCCATTGTAAAAATCCAAAGTCCAAGCAGGAAAAAGAGCCCAAAAGAGAACTGGAAGAAGAAAATGCCGTAGATTGCTTTCCTCGCCAACTACGTATTAAAGCACAGCGATTGAGATTCCTCATGTGTCTGTATGATGTGTATCAATAATACCATTGGGATAGCATCTATCGTTATTGAGAAAATTTCATATAGCTAATCTCTTAAGTGGCCCCAGCAAAATAGGGCGTAGGCTCATTGAGGATATGCTAGCTATGTCACTACATACTCCTTCTCATTTAGTCGTGTCTTATTTTCGCAAAAAAAAAAGGTCAAGTCATGGATTTGCTATGCTAGGGCAAAATCATAGCCAGATTGGGGCCGGCTCGGCCCGATCCTGGCAGAAAGGAAAAAATGAATCGAAGGTGAGAAGAACTCTCCGACAACAGCAGGATTTGAACCTGCGCGGGCAGAGCCCATGAGATTTCTAGTCTCACGCCTTAACCACTCGGCCATGTTGTCCTGTTCATGTCTTCAGGAATTGAATATACACTTTGAGATATAGGCAAAAATTTTTTTCTTTTTTTTGATTTTTCTCTTATAAACAACTATAATACTTCAATTTTTAGCAATAAAAAGTGTTGTACACCCTTAAATCTTTGCAATATAGTTGTTTGTTTTGATATTTATACTCTATAACGTAATGTTTTCGTTTATCTTTGTCTTTAGGTTAAACAATTTTTAGTTTCTCATAAGGCCTAGTCATTCCTCTGCCTCCCCTATCGGAGGTCAAAATTTCGAGAGTAGTAGTAGTTCCAAGAACGGGTCAATTTAAGGCAGAAGCTTTGCTTCATGATTTCCAACGACGGATTGTGCGAAGTTATTTAGTACGACGGGCATCCTAGCGCGTGTATTTTAAAGAAGCTTATCTATTACCACTTCCGTAATACTTCATGCAACACGACTTGAGTGAATGGCCATTGGCAACGAATGAACACGGCTAGTAGTAACAAAAAAGCCTGTTGCTACGGCAACATTACTGGCAGCAGCGGTAGCTTTGGAAAATATCTAAAAGTATGAACAAGAGGAATAAGACAGCATCGTTTAGTTCCAGAGTGCTTTTAACGGGATATCATCATGGCAGGGACCCAAATATTTGATTGTGGGAGGAATTATTATCTGAAGCAAAACCAGTCCTTGCCTTGCGTACACCGGCAAAGCCCCGTCTGTAACCCTTGGTCATCATTATCTTCCAGTTTGCCTGCAAGCTTGAAAGAACGCGCTCAATTTCTTCATTGTGATCGGGTGCAGATGCCAAAAGCGAAGTCATTTGTAGCATCTTAGCTGCTGTAGCCGCTGGATTCTGGGATGATCCAAAATCCGTAAAAAGCTTGGCAAACACGTCTATCATTGTCGTCCAGTTAAGACTTTTTGTCATCATCCGCAAGCACGGTCCAGCGTTGAAGCACATACCTTCTAAACGTTTGGTTTGCAGGAGAATCACGTTATCCCGAAAACTTCTCAGGGCCATATTCCTCACATTCCACATCTCAGCATCGTCTACTGACCGGTACCTTACGTCTGTTCGCAAAGGCAGGAATACGGCTTCAAAGTAAGGTAATGCATACGTGAAGAAGAACGACCACTGCTCTACCAATCGATCAAGCAGTTTTTCGTCGGTCACGCCTAGCATTTTTGAGTTGAGTGTAAACATGCCATCCCGCAGCAATGCTTCAATGTCCCGGTAAAGTTGTGGCGATAATGGCTCGCTGAGACACCGTCTATACATGGACTTGATTCAGCGCGGGCGTTACACCAATTATGCCATGTACAAGTGCTCTTACCGGAAGAGTTCATTCAGATCCTCAATGCTGCCTTTGACGCCTTCACCGTTAAATAGAGGCAGCACACGCACACACAGGTTTTGCCACACATCGCCTTGCGATGCATTAAGTGCTGCCGAAGGTATGATAGTGCTCGGCACCGTCGGATTGCTGATGCTTCCCTGCCGCAAGTAAGGTGTTGTGTTGGGAGGTACGGGTGATGTGCTTGGAGGGAAATAGAATCCAGAATTGATGCCAGTCGGTGAAGACGGCGATGTTAACATATCGTCGCCGCGCATGTATTGTGTTGAGCGTTCCATATCTCGCGTTATAGCCTTTGCATCAAGCGCATTGAGTGATTTATGAATACTATGCGAAGTGACAGGCGACGTAGGACGCGGCTGAGTAATGCTTGCTGCACTGCTGTGGTTTGAAAACGTCCGTTCTAGACCTGCAGACGGAGATTGCCCGGCATTGTAGTTGGGAACGGACGACTGTCGCGAGACTGGTTGCAAAGGCGGAGGAGGCTGCCGGAAGCTGTGTCTCTTTGCGCGTTCATTGCTAGGTCGCTCGCCGTTTGTGGTTGATGAGCTAGTGGGAGTTGAGGCTGATATTGAACGGGTTGGGGCAGGCGCTTGTGTAGGTGGAGAGGATACGAGTGTAGGGCTGGTACTTGGGAAGACTGTGGACGTTGGTGTGGTTCGATCTAGATAGTTGGAGAGGGACGATGAGGAGTTGGTGGAAGGAGATGCAGCCGTTGTAGATTTGCTGGGTGATGAAGACGAGACTTCGTCGCTAATATGATGTCGATGCATGCTTTGAGGGTCCATGTCGAATGGCTTTCCGAAGAAAGACAGGCAAAGGTCCGCGGGACAAGGGAGGAGGAGAATACAGTGCACTTCACTTGATTGCAATTATATCACCGAGTAACTTTTGCATAGTTACCAAGAGAGAAGAAGAGAGGAAATATATGCATCAAGCCTTGAAACGTCAAGAAATATGAAAAAATATTTAACAATCAAAACTGTGGATAAGGACATGTGAGCATGCAAGCAAGGCTGCCAAAGCTCTGAATATCTCAGGCCATTGATGCATGCAAACTTGTTAGAAACTCAGCGTAGGGACAACGCTTTCTGATACTAACCAAGAGCAACAATGAAAATTGGAAGGGAACATACACTCTATAGGCTCCAAGAATTACCGAGTCCAGGCTAGGCGATACGTGATGTGGCTATGATGAAGAAGAAATTTTGAGACTGGTCGATACATTTCAACACTATGTTCCTACGGCAAACTTCAATTATTATTACTCAACAATCTACGTTCCGTGCGTTGATGAAATTCTTCTGGATACGGGAAAACAATATAGATTACAATATCCCATGGACTAATAATGATAAAACTTTTGCAAACGTTCTGTCTATTTATCAGCGATACATTTGTCTCCCTTTCGCTATGTACTTATTTAGAGACGACCTCCAGCATGGATAAACAATCACGTGCACCAAGAAGCACACAAAAACGTCATTGTTGGGAGATGGTGCTTCCCCCGCAAGACTGCATTTGCATGTGATTGTCTTAAAGGTTGGTTAGGGCCATTTTTTGTGTTCAACCATTTCTTTTTTTCTTTTATAAACTTATGGCGGTCGTATCACGGCCTATTGAAGTGCATAGGACATGGGTTCCACCAAAAAGCAGCCTGGCCGTCTCCTTGGCTGTTATCCTTGCTGCCCTGGCAGCAGGACGCTCGCGCCTTGCCAAGGCCGACAACAAGCTTCCACGTAAAACGACAACTCTGGAAGAGACGTCACCGGAGACGTTCGACAAGCACAAAAAGCTGTTTCCTGTCGTTGACGTTGCCAGCAAAGTTGGGGTGAATCAAGAATTTCGCAGGCAGTTACGTGCGATTGCGACAATCATCTTGCCTCACTGGCGCACAAAGGAGGTGTTTCTGCTGGTGCTCCACTCGTTCTTCCTTATACTTCGAACTTACCTGAGTGTGGTCGTGGCACGAATTGATGGACGTATCGTAAGAGATTTGGTAAGTACCTTTCTTTCCTTGAGTATGGAATCATCGAATGGTTATAAATGCTGCGATGCAGGTTGGAGGACGCGGAAAGAGGTTCTTGCAGGGACTTGTGTATTGGTTTGCTATCGCTATTCCTGCAACGTATACAAACAGCATGGTCAGTTTTGATATCCTGATCTCGTCTCTTCAGCGCATCTCACACGACTTGCATAGATCCGATACCTGCAGTCGAAATTATCCATCGGTTTCCGTACTCGTTTGACACGCTATGCCCACGATCTTTACCTGGATAGGCAAAAGACGTTCTACAAGGCTGTGAATATGGACGGAAGAATTCAAGGGGCCGATCAGTAAGTTCACCAACGCTCCTCTCACAATTCGCTTTAAATTCTAATCAGTTTATAGATTTATCACCACGGATATCGCAAAGTTCGCCGATACACTCTCATCACTGTACTCGAATTTGGCAAAGCCCCTCCTTGACACTATTATTTTCAATTACCAGCTCATGAAATCCATCGGTTTTACCGGCATGGTTGGTCTCACCGTCAATTATTTGATCACTGCCCGCCTTTTGAGAGCCGTGACACCGTCTTTTGGCAAACTTGCAGCTATAGAGGCCAAATTAGAGGTAGAGTATATATGAGTAATCAGTGCTACGATCGAATAATACTGAATGAATGTATATATCTAGGGCGATTTTAGAGCTGCCCACACACGACTGATTACAAACGCAGAAGAAATCGCATTTTACAACGGCGGTGACCTCGAGCTGTCAATATTGAACCGAGCATATTTACGTCTCGTGAAGCATATCAACTACATCTACAAGCTGCGTATCAGTTACAATATGTTCGAGGACTTTTTGATCAAATATGCTTGGAGCGCATTCGGTCTTATTTTGTGCGCGATTCCAGTCTTTATGCCTAAACTTGCCGGTGTATCGGCTGTATTGGCACCTGGCATGTCAGCCGACGAGCAAGTAGGATCCCGCACCCGAGGGTTTATCACTAATAAGCGGTACGTGTTCATCAGATTCAAGACTGCAGTACCTTCCTTCCAAGCTAACATATACTTGCAAATGTAGCTTGATGATATCGCTGGCCGATGCAGGCGGTCGCATGATGTACTCTTACAAAGAGCTAGCAGAGCTTGCGGGCTATACCACTCGTGTCTACGCGTTGTTATCCGTGCTACATGCACTTCGTAACAGTGAATACGATGGTCCTGAGAAGGGCAAGGACACTATGCTGCGATATGCCCTCACAAATATCCGCGGAAAGGTCAAACTCGGCCACGACGGTATTCGTTTCGAGGATGTGCCCATTGTTACGCCAGCGCCGGGCAAGGATCGAGAAGGCGAAGTGCTTGTGAATAATCTTAACGTCCACGTGCGACCTGGAGAGCATATGCTGATCACGGGTCCAAACGGTGTGGGCAAAACTGCGATTGCACGTGTCATTGCAACTCTCTGGCCCACGCTGGAGGGTACCTTGTCAAGACCTGAAGACAAGGATATCTTTTACATTCCTCAGCGTCCTTATCTCAGCTTAGGAACATTGAGAGAGCAGTAAGTACAAAGAAGTAGAGAAGGAATCGTCGAGCCAAGCTTACCAAATGATCGAAATCCAGAGTGATTTATCCGCACACTCACGAAGATATGAAGCGACAAGGTCGCACAGGTGAGGAATTAATGGAGATACTTCAGGTAGTACGCTTGGCATACATCCCAGGCCGCGAAGGTGGTTGGGAAACCAAGAAAGAGTGGAAAGATGTATTTTCTGGAGGCGAGAAGCAAAGAGTACGTAGATGAAAAAGGGAAACATTGTTTGCTTGAATGACTCAACCGTTATTGAAGATCAATATGGCGAGGCTTTTCTATCATCATCCAAAATATGCTGTCCTTGACGAATGCACAAGTGCCGTTTCTGCAGATGTCGAGGGACTCATGTACGCGCATGCTAAGAGCATGGGTATCAGTAAGTAGCTTGGAAAACTCAATCGTTTTGCGCGCGATTTATATTGATCTCTTTGGAAACAACCAGCTCTCCTTACCATTTCACATCGTCCTGCTCTTTACAAATACCATCAATATTTGCTGCGTCTCACTGGCAACCATGGTCAGTGGGAGTTGGAGACCATTGGCACACAAGAACAGCAACAATCTTTAGAAAAAGAGATGCAGTCGTTGGAAGCAAAGTTACAAGAAGTAGAAGCTCTGAAGAAACGATTAAATGCAATCGATAGGGAGCTTAGCTTGAAGCTTTAAATTCTAGCTCTGCACCCACTATATATACCATGTAACTTTGTACTTTTCATCCGTCTTTATGTAATAAATGTATGCATAATTAATAAGTTTCAGATACTAGCACATCACTGATTAAGAGGCCTTCCAAGTATTCATCAAGTTTAGATAATCGAATATCAAACGATACTGATATCCATTCTGTGGATCTGGTGTTATCATACTCGAAAAAATGCACGCATTTCCTACAAGGTGCCTGGCAGGTCCTCGGTCGATGCAGCAAGCCATAGCAGTAGACTAAAGTGTGGTAAGCGAGACTGAAAGCAGATACCACCACAAATAGTCTGTTCTGATGCAAAAGCTCGAAATTCAAGTACAAATCAAAGTGTTTGCAAGACCTTTATTGACATTCGTCGATCCAGCCACCTTTTTACTGAGCAGAAAGGATGTCGGAGTCACCAGCATCGGTGATGGACAAGACGCTGGTGCGGAAGAGCTTACCGCAAGCGGTACCAAGGTCGATATTGTCTGTTGCAAGCATGCAGTGTTAGTAGTTCCATTCGAAACCTCCACCTGACATCGGATTATGATACATACTGCCGTTGTAGTGGTGGACACCAGTCTTGGACAACATGGCGTAGTACTCGAGCTCAGACTTGCGGAGGGGAGGGCAGTTGCCGGCAATGATGATCAACTTGGCTGCATGAAACGATGGTCAATTAGTCACTCGTCCTTTTCCAAGGCTCACGTACAGCAGTTTCTAATTTCACTCACCCTTGCCCTGACGGAGAGTCTTCAAGGTGGACTTGTAGCCCAAGGTGTACTTGCCAGACTTGGTGACAAGCTGGAGACGGGAGTTGATGGACTCGGTACCCTTGGTGGACTTCTTGGTCTTCTTGTCAACGGGAGCCATTGCTTACTGTCGATATCTTCAGCTAAGTACTAGTGGATGCATGCGCACACAAAGTTGGCACTCACCAGAAAGAATGCAAGGAAAAGAGGAAGTCTACACTGGGTGCCGCAAGCCGTGACGAACTTGCAGGCCCGCGCACAAAGGGAAAAAAATTTGGATCCAACCAAAGCCACCCAGGGGAAAGATCCTTGCTAAGTGCTACTACTCTGCAGGTTGTATATTTGAAAAGAAACAGTTGCTGTAAATGACGAGTTGGCCTTAGGTTACATAAACCTATAACTGATCCATTGCCAATAAACACAATGATAATTGTATATACTTCATTCGTGTTTAAAAAGTACAGAATATCGTGGAGAGAAAGCAGAGATATTATGCTGATTACGTTAGACAGTGATGATAACTTATACATCCCAGTGAATAATCTTGTATCTCGAACTATTGAGAGTTCCAAGTGTAAGCGTTCTAAAGTCTCGACAAGGGCAGCTATCTGCGAAATCCTTTATAGCTCACTGCAATGACTTTGATATCCCCATTTAAGAGTTATCAATATCCTTGGACAATTTGAAAGAAAAAGCGATCATCGTCTCAGTTGGAGTACGTTAGAAGCTTTTACATCAATGTAAAGACAAACTTAAGGAACGCTTATGGAGAAAAGCATATCCAGTGCCTGATTTCCTATGTGCTATGTGACTTTGGCGGGCCATGCTGAACTTATAGTTCACCATTTTCGGTTTTGACAGCTGTCCTTTCTTTCCCTGCCTTGTTCCTTTACCATGTCTTTACGCCTTATTGGTTTACGCTGTCTCTCCCAACGTCAATATGCAACTTCTGCTGTCAAACCCAACATTAAGCTCCTTGCGAAATTGCGCCAGGAAACAGAAGTCTCCATGAGCAAGGCCAAGGAAGCTCTCGTTAAGAATGACAACGATTATGACAAAGCGCTCAGCTGGCTTGCCCAAGATGCCCAGGTTTCTGGCGCCAAGAAGGCCCAGAAAGTAGCCGGACGTACTGCCGGTGAAGGTGTTATTAGCGTCGCTTCAGTAACAACAGACGGCGCTGCAAGCAAAAGCACTATCATTGAACTCAACTGCGAAACAGACTTTGTATCTCGCGGCGATGTGTTTAAAAATCTGGCATCACGCATTGCTGCTACTTCCCTCCTGTTGCACGAAGCCAGCAGTGCAAACACTTTGGAACATATCCCCGTCGAGAGCCTGTTGCAGGCTCCATTGATGCCTCAAGAAGGATCATCATCAGCAGCAGCGGCGGCGGAGGGACCCGTCGGCAAAACCATTCAGGAAACCATTGTAGAGACGATCGGCAAGCTTGGAGAGAACATTACTCTTCGCCGCGCTGCTATTGCAGTTGTGGATGGCGGTGCGTCGGCAGCGTACGTGCATGGTGGCGATGCTGCTACCGGTAAAATTGGCGGTATCGCGACCATCCAGCCACGTTCCAAGGAAGGTCTGACGGAGCAGACCGCTGAAGTGCTTGCAAAGACTGCTCGACACGTTGCACGCCAGGCAGTCGGTTACAACCCTCGCTATCTCAACGCACAAGACGTTCCAGCAGATGAATTGAAGGCACAAGCGGACGCAGATGCTTACCTTGCCGAAACTGTATTGACCCGTCAACCGTTCCTCCTCAAGCCCGATGTAACCGTTGCTGACTATGTTGACCAGACCGTGAAGGATGCTGGATTAAAGGACGGTGCCATTGTCAGCAACTTTATCCGTTGGAGCGTTGGTGAAGGCATTGAAAAGAAGGAGAACGATTTTGCCAGCGAAGTCATGAAGGCTGCCCAGGGCAACTAGATAAATGTAATATACACGTAACCTATATACATTCCTCGTCGATTTTAACATACATCCTACCCCTCTCAACTACCACACTGTTCACTACTTCTGCTATTTAGAGCTCCTACAGAAAAAATACATTTTATTTTCGATAGAATATAAAGGTATAGTAGATGCAAGTGTTACAGTTTTCGAAGACGAAGCTCTTCTTCATCGTGCGTTTGAAGACGTTGATGTCGGTGCAGCCAATTTTGACGGGTGGAATATGACCCAATGCAATTGGCAAAGTACAACTTTTTGCGCGCGCGGATGTGTGTGTGAGTGAAAAACGATGATAGCACCTTGCGATAACAACGAGTTTCTTACCTGAATGAAATTACCAATAAATACAGTAAATCCTGACCCAATGACCAGCTGCTTGATGAGATTAATGCAGTGGCGCTTGTCGGATCCACCGGCGATCGGGAACTTGCCAGGCACCACGACCGGGTGATACACCTCGCTATTTGGGTGCATGCCGTTGTTCCATGCATCCTGGCAGTCGTTAATATACACGTCTCGCTTCACTTTAAAGTATATCCAATGAGCCATGGTGATCATGAGGATCAATAGAACAAAGAACCAATTAACAATGTGGTATACGCGAATCAAAGTACGGCGTTCCTGATGAAAGCATCGATTAGCTTATCTTCCTCCTACTTGTTGATCTTTCATGATAGGCTTACAAAGAAGGTTACAAGGAAGCCAAATGCTGAGGTGACCGTGTATGCGACCATGATTGTGGCAAAGAAGATAAAAAGGCCATTAAAAGCAGCATCCGTCAAGGGCGTATCCACTTCCTGCGTAAAGGTTGCCCAGTCTCGCAAGTCTACAACAGGACAAAAATAATGCTCTAAGTAAAGACAAGCCTCTCTGCAGAGGAATATTTAAGAGGTTGTACCGTTCTGTTTGACAAAGGTGACAATGCTAAGAGCAAAGTAGACGCACTGTCGTGGTGGCAGGGTTTAGACACCATTGCAATCCAGATCGATCGAGTCCCTTTGTACTTACAAAGAGGATGCTAGAGATGCCTAGCACGCCTATACGTGCCGGGATGCAGCAGAGTATCTTGTCATCTGCCATCCAGTGCTTTACACAAAGCAGCAGGTGCCCGAAAAGGTGGTAGCCGGATCAAAAAGAGACTGAGCTTATTTGGCGTAAACAGACATCGTGCTGCTGCTGCTGTAGCAACGGCAGAAGTCTTGGCATTATTATCAGTCTGCAGCACCTATTGATAAGTTGATGCGAGGATGGTAATATTATACTATTAAATGCAAAGCAAACGAGCTACATGAAGCGGCAAATCGTATGCATTTGCTGCATATATATTCTGCTCGCCAGATCTTGAAATATATGGATGGTGCTGCAGAGTATAAATAGTATTCCCACTCTCTGCAACGCGAGGTGCTGATCAAGGTACACGGAGGGTCAGATATTAGCGTTGGAAGCCTTCGTATTCATGTTGCAAGCCTGTTGTTTTCAACCTACATACAAGTATTCCTGCAAAAAGGCAGTTTACCTTTCTTCCTTTCTTCCTTGTTTCTTTTTCCCTTTTTCCCATCCTCTAGTTCGCTCTTTTAGCACACTCTTGTTGGATAACATGAGCACACCGTCAATCCATATCATTCCTCGCAAAAAGCAGCTATTTAGTTGGATGCGCACCAAACATCCAATTCAGCCTGAACATGAACGGGTCACGCCGTCATCTCTGATGGAAGGCAGAATTTACTTGCTCAGAGTATCCACAGCCCACATTGCTATTTTTCAAGGTAGATCGTATATATAGCTTACAATGCATTCATGCTGAGGGATGCACACAGGTCTTGACGAAGACCTTTACTGCTTCACTATTTTGCGTATGTATGATCTAGTACTTTGATAGTAGAGTATTCAAGAAGAAAAAAGTCCCTCACATCCCACGGTCCACAGGGTATCTTGGCGGATCGCAGCCGCTTCGATGGTCGGAGGCAAGGTATATCGCCAGCGATTTTGCAGCGTACGAAGCTTTCGACGACGACGGCAATCCGCTTATCCAGTTCTGGTACGAACTCGGTGCGCGGGAACAAGCGACGCACTGGTTCGTCATGTTCGAAGAAGCTTGTCGTAAACAGCGCGAACTGTGCACGGCTGTGCCGACCCAAACAGATAGCAGCCAAGAGTACGTCCCGCCGCCGCCCCACTCTTCGCTTCGACGTTCGCCGACATTGATGCTGTTTCAAGACAGTGAGGACTACGAGCGCTCTGCATCCCCTGCTAACAAGGATCCCGAGTACCGATCTGCATACAAAGTAAAGCGCGCAGCTGCGCGGACTGCCATTGGGTCGCTGAAAAAGGGTTCGACTTGATAAAAGCGGGCATTTTGTTATCGTAACCCGACAATGTTGTGAAATGTTGATTCTCGTGTCTTTTTTGCATAAAATTCCTCCAGTTTATCCTGCTCTCGACGTAACTTGCTTTCAATTTCTCTGCGTCGCATGTTGAGATCGTCGAGAAACTGCGCTCGCTCAGTTGAGAATGGAGGAGGATGCGTAGCCTGCTCGGCCTTGATAGCTTCTACTTTGGCGTGTACATCTTGCAATGCATTGCTGGCGTTGCGCACTAGGAATAATGTGAGACCTTAACAGTGTCACGTACAAATACACCTTGTAGTTACCCGATGCCAATGTTTCTTCACAGATAGTCTGTTCCTGCTTAGATTTTTGGAGAGCGTGGTTGCAGTTTGATAAATGGACAAACATTGCCGCCAGCTGATCCGGTCCTATCGGTGCATTGTCGCTCTCGTTTGTCCCTGAAGCTCCTGCATCGTTCGATTCTTTGCCAGGCTATTGTTTACAAGTATATTGTATCAGACTACCTCCTAGGTTTGTTCGCCAGTAGAGTCCTACCTCGAACGCGTTTACAAACGCATTTATCTCTTGAGCAAGGTTACATTCTGCTGATACAAAAAGCGCCTCATTCAAGTACTTCAAGTCTACATTGCTCTATAAGTTTGGAGTCTTTGCAGGGAAACATCCTACACCTTTACCATTTTTCAGTATTTCAGCTTCGAATCGTGTCATTGTGTAATAGGAGCGTTAGTCAGGTAGGCAGCTGCCCGTCGTCGGAGTGGCCCCCTTTTAGATTTCTGCCCTTTTTAATGTGTTGGTGCGAGCAGCCACCACGTCCCATTTTTTTAAAAGTTTTTGCCAACCATGGAGACCAAGCCTGAGGAAAGATCGCCAAAGAGACAGCGCGCCGATTCGGTCGAAGAAGAGGCTGTCGAAGCAGAAACTAGCGAGTACACGGAAGAAGAGATCCAAAAGGGAAAACAGCTCATCGAGGCAGTTGTTGCTGGCGACCTGGCAAGTGTTTAAAAAAAGCCTATTGTAACACACAGCAGCGAGGAAGACGCATAGAAGCAACAGAGCGTATTCATATTTATATAATAACAATAGAGCAAAGCGAAGCAGTTGGTATCCGATGGCGCTGATATATGCTTCAACGGCGATGATCTGGGAAGAACGCCACTGCATCACGCTGCAGAGCATGGACACAAGGAAATTGTAGAGTGGCTACTTTCCGAGAGACATCCATACAACTTGTTGGATAAGCAAGAGGTCTCTGCAGGCGAGCTTGCGTTGAAAAATGATCACAAGGATATCTACGAAGTGCTAGTTTCCGAGGGTACGCGCGCTGAACTTTTGATCCGTGCGCTGAAAGCATCCTTTGGCGACGACGATGATGATGAAGAAAAGGGTGCGCCGAACGAAGATTATCTTCAACAAAAACTGCACTACGATGACAACAAACTGCTTGATGAAAACGACGACGCCGTCATGATGGGCTGGGAAGCACCTTTGATGGTCGAGCACGCCAAAGTCATGTGCCCTCGAGAGGGACTCGATGTATTGAACGTTGGTTTTGGTTTGGGCCTAATTGACACAGAACTGCAAAAGTACAAGCCGCGCAACCACTATATCATTGAAGCCCACCCTGATGTTTACGAACACATGAAAAAACTCGGTTGGGACAAGAAACCTGGAGTCACAATCCTCTTTGGTCGATGGCAGGATGTCGTACCTACATTGACGCAGACGTTTGATGGTATCTTTTTCGATACATATGGAGGTAGTTCATCTAAAAAAATCGCTGTGATATAAAGAGAAGAGTAGAGGTTGCTCACTTATACGTAATTCCAGAATTTTACGATGACTTGCGAGCATTTCACGACGCCGTTCCAAATATCTTGAACAGTGACGGCATTTACACATGGTTTAACGGATTGGGTGCAACCAACCAATTCTTCCACGATATTTACTGCCGAGTGAGCGAGATTGATCTGCATGAATTTGGTCTCGATACCGAGTATGTAGAAATACCCATTGGTACAGCGGACGAAAAAGGTGTTTGGGATGGCGTACGACAAAGGTAAGACTCAAGTACTCAATGTTGCTGCTACTTAAGTGCTGATTATTTTCTGTCTGTCATCATTCCTCCTACTCCTTTCTTAAAGATACTGGGTTCTTGATACATATAAACTTCCCATCTGCAAGTTCATCTCGTAAAAACTACATTCACATACGCATCTCTCCTTGTACATAGAGTTCTTTTTTTGCACCAAGAATACAATTTATTGTCTGCAAAGTCTCTCTTAAGCAGTGAGCTCCACAACTACACAAGGAAAAGGATATAATGAGTCACACCATACAAAGATATCAGGGTTCAAACAGCAACACCGAAACTCACCACCACCAGCAGCCTTGATCTTTTCCTCGGCAACCTTGGAGACGTAGCGAGTGCGGACAATGACGGGCTGGGTGATCTTGCCCTTACCCAAGACCTTGGCGTAACCCTAGCAACAGATGAGGCGAAAATATTCAGTCTTCTTTTCATCCCCAATTATATACACTCGGTTCCGTTTGATCCCTACCTTGGACAAAGTGTCGATGACAGGAACTTTTTCAGTGTTCTTGTACTTTTCACGGACACCCTCAGCAGCCAAAGACCAGATATTGTCCAAGTTGACGACAGGAGCCCAGTATTGGTTGCGCTTCAAGTGGAAGTGGCGCATACCAACCTTACCAAAGTAACCGGGATGGTACTTGTCCATGTTGGTACGGTGGTGGTGCTGACCACCAGCAAGACCGCGACCACCGGGGTGCTTTCTGTGCTTGCCAATACGACCGTGACCGGCGGAGACGTGTCCACGCTTCTTTCTGTTGTGGTGCAGACGGGTAGGCTACAGTGGGCGGGGCAATGTAACGTTAATGCCATGCTCTCGAAATGAATCCACATTTGCTGTTCGACGTAGGGAAAAGAAAAAGGTTGATCTATCGTCATCTAAACCATCCATCCCGTTCTTTCATGGTTCCATCCATCTATCGATAGCTTTTCCCTGTCCTTTTCCCTATCGGTGTGAACATGTGCTGGCGTGATAACTTACCATGGCGACTAAAAGAAGGGCAGAACAATCGTACGCACCGGTGGCCCCTACATGCTGGATTTCAAACACCGCTTCAAGAAGAGGCTCTAATTGCCAATTTGTTAGCCGCTATGCTGGACACTCAAAATTCTATTATTACTATCATATTCTCCTCGTTGATCCTCAGAAAAAGTTTAATGTCTCGAATAATAATTGAAAGAATACCTTGGTGCTACTTTGGTAAGTTTATTGCTTTATATATTGGATCAATTATACCATTTTTTCTGGTCTTAAACTTTGCAATGTATACTACTAAATATCCAAGATGTTTGTCGTTGACCAAGTGTTGATCCAACATCGACTGGTAGCATTACTATTTAAATTATTTAACGCTGGCAAATGATATATAAATAAGGCTGTTGCATTGTTAGAGTTGAAGCGTAACACAAAAGCCACGTTGTTCTGTTCAAATTCTTAAAGGTGCCCTTTTTCTGGAATATTACAATGTTCACGGACGAGAGGGAGGAGACTCTGCGAGAAGTTTGCGCTCTCGGCAACACCAAAGCCGTGCAACATTTCGTCAAGGCTGGAGTGAATCTTAATTCACAGAACAGAATGAATGGATGGTAGATAAATCAAGCATATGAACAACCGAGCAAGCAGCGCGTGAAAAGCTGACATGGAGTTTGAGAGCACAGGACAGCACTTCACTGGGCTTCGCACCGCGGGCAAGAAGCGGTTGTCCGGATTCTGTTGAGCAACGGAGCCGATCCGAGTCTCAAGACAAACAAGGGCCAAACTGCACTGGACCTTGCCGAAAAGTATCCGCAGATCACTGCGCTTCTTTCAACAGTAGCTCAAAAGAGCCAAGCTGGTCCTGAGCCTGAGCTGCCTATCGTTCCTACTTATATGAAAGAGCCTGATCTGGAAAAGTCCTGGCTCTTGCCAGATGAATTTGCTGAAGCCAAAGTCGAAAACAGTAAATATATCTGAGAGATTCTGCTAATTGCGTCCCTGGGCTAACAACAGAGATGGAATGCGCGAATAACAGTTATGCGTCAGCGGGCTGCAGCAGAGTCTTTGAAAAAGTCACCAGAACCAGAACAATTGGCACAATCAAAAGCATCTAATGCCTCGACTTGTAAGTTCCAATTGATTATAGATAGGTCTTTTTCTTTCTCATCTAGAGGAACTTATTTTTCTTTCTGTAGCTAATGAAAGAGAGGTACTTGTATATCTATCTTCACGATCGGATGAAAATATCCTCGGATCAGTGTACCTGAAGAATGAACCCATAGAATCATCAATCTCCTTGATTAAAGAGGTAAACGGAATCTAAGGTTCCAGTGTGTTGTCGATTCTCACATCGATGCATACGACCGTCGCTTAGGAACTCGATGGCCTACCCGAGAACTTTTCCCTTGCACGACACAATGGAAAAGTGAGCATCCCGATCAGTACAAAGCAAATGGAGAAACCTCTGTTGGATATCTTTAGAGGCGAGGATGATGTGTTGGTGATCTTGCCCAAAGCGCCGTGATAAGAATAAACTTGAGTCGGATTGGTGCTGCCCAATCACCGCTTCCGCGGATCTTGCTTTGTTGCCCTAACCGCCCCGCTCCCCACCACTCTTCTCTTGTGTGTGTGCGTGTGTGCGTTGCGTGCGGTTGCTCCCACGATGGCGAACGATTCCTTTTTACCTCTGCTATCCGATATCAAGAAACCAGACGGTCGTATCATAAATGTGACGCACCAGATACCCTATGAAATAGTTCTAGATTCCAACGGTGCCTGGAAGTTTACGAATCGACGTGGCCACGGTGCCATGTACTCTGGCATTCAGTCGCTGCAGAGAGACTGGGATGCAGTGCACATTGGCTGGACTGGTGCAATATACGAACAAATTCTTCCGGAGACCTCGGTCATACAGACTGTGAGCGACGCCGATAAAGAGAAATTGACAGCTGATTTATTGCAGCTCCATGGATGCATCCCGTTGTTCCTTGACAGCGAGAGTGTTGCTGGACACTATGACGGATACTGTAAAACAAGTAAGCATATCGTACTTTACACTGCTGATGCAACCCATTTATCTCAATATGTTTGTGGTCACTGCTAGTGCTCTGGCCGTTGTTCCACTATCTACTGTGGAATAATGCCACAGACGGTCGATTAGAACGTCGGCAGTGGGAGGCGTACGCCGCAGTCAACCAAAAATATGCAGATCTCGTGGTCAAACATTATCGCGATGGAGATATCAGTAAGCAGAGGATGATCACGTATGGACTGGGTGATGATGATCAATATACGCTAACTGGACCGACCGCTATGCAGTCTGGGTGCATGATTACCACCTGCTTTTGGTTCCTGGAATGGTCCGCGAGCAATTACCCAAAGCAAGGATTGGTCTATTCGTCCATGCACCTTTCCCGAGTTCCGAAATTTTTCGATGTTTGCCAAGTAAGGGAACCAGGAGGAAGGAAGAGAAAAGCAAAACACGGACCTTATCGGCAATGGCATGATAATTAATCTGATTCTGTAACCATTGCCAGAGCGACAAGAGATTCTTAGAGGCATGTTAGGTGCCAATCTTGTTGGGTTCCAGGTAACATATTGAGAGAGGAAACGCCCGTTACATTAGATATACTGAAAGAAAAATGGTCTAGACATATTCATATTCGCGCCACTTTATTTCTACATGCACGCGTATCTTTGGAGTCGAGTCAACGCCGGAAGGTATCGACGGAGGAGGACATTTCTGCCACGTCGGAACGTTTCCCATCGGCATCGACGCAGACAAAGTAGATAAAGCACGGCAGGACGAGAGCGTTACGACCAAAGTAAAAGCCATAGCAGAAATGTATCAGGGAAAGAAGATCATTGTTGGCAGAGACAAATTAGATCTTGTCAAAGGCGTCCTGCAAAAGCTTGCAGCGTTTGAGAGATTCTTGTTAGAATACCCAGAGTGGCGAAACGAGGTATATCTTATATTGTATTCTTTTCGGCTGCTTGACTCACACACCGATTACATAATAGGTCGTCCTCATTCAAGTTACAGAAGGGAATGCCACCAGCGAATCGATAAAGTTGGAAAACAAAGTGTCAGAGATAGTTGCACACATCAATGGTACATATGGCTCGCTGGAGTTCACGCCTGTTCACCATTATCACCATCACGTACAATCCGACGAACTGTATGCATTACTTTCTATCGCTGATGCAGCTCTCATCACGGCTGTGAGGGATGGCATGAACACGACTAGTTTGGAGTATATCATGTGCCAGCAAGATAAGCACGGTCCATTGATCTTGTCAGAGTTTACCGGCACGGCTGGATCCATGAGTTCGGCGTTGATGGTCAACCCCTGGGACTATGCAGGCGTTGCAAAAGCTATCAACGATGCGCTGCTCATGTCCAAGGAAGAAAAGATTAACCGACACATGGTAAGTACTGGAGGAGAAAGAATTCTCGCATTTTGCGGTGCAGAAAAAGAATGACTCATTTGCGGACATAGCAATTACTGGATCATGTCAAATCGCACACTGCCTCGTTTTGGGCGCACTCCTTTATAAAGATGCTCCTCCAGTCCATCGCCATTAATGAAAAGACCAGCAACACGCCATTGTTACAGCCCGACTATCTGATAAGCAAATACCAGCAATCAAAAAGGAGATTGCTATGCTTTGATTACGATGTAATGAGCTATCACCGCGTCGAATCAAAAATTATATCTGCTGCTAACAGGATTTTATCCAGGGAACGTTGACACCTATTCGGAAAACTCCCTCAGCAGCCGTACCGCCACCGGATATGCTCGCAGCTCTCGAAAAGCTTTGTGCCGATCCAAGAAACGACGTCTGGATTATTTCAGGCCGTGACGAGAATGCTCTAGATCGCTGGCTGGGTCACATACAAGGCATTGGTCTGAGCGCTGAGCATGGCTGCTTTGTAAAGTATCCGAGCAGCGAAAAATGGATCAACTTGACAGAACACTTTGACATGAGCTGGAAGCACGATGTGGTTGATATATTCACGTATTACACAGAGCGCACAAGCGGCAGTTTCATTGAGCATAAGCGTTGTGCCATCACGTGGCACTACCGCCTCGCCGATCCAGAATACGGTGCTTTCCAGGCCAAAGAATGCCACAACCATCTGGAAAATGCAATCCTGTCAAAGCTACCCATTGAAGTGCTCGTCGGCAAGAAAAATCTAGAAGTCCGGCCGACGTCCATCAACAAGGGAGAAGTCTTGCAGCGGCTGCTAGGCGCAAAGGAATACGATTTTGTCATGTGCTGCGGCGACGACAAGACAGATGAAGATATGTTCAAGCGTCTGCGGGGACTGGCAGACGACCAGAACTTTTCAGTGATGGTCGGCGCAGAGGATAAAAAGACGCACGCCTTGTGGCGTTTGCAGAATGTACAGGACCTGATCAACACCATGACGGCTATGGCGGCCACTTTGTAACATATATATTTATACATCACCTATACACCGTATCTTGTCTCTACTTGGTAAAGCATCGGAGAATACAATACATCGTTTCAATGAATTCAAAGTTTCAAATCCAACGACAATGCAATCAAAGAATGCCTGCATGTGTGGTCTTTTCTCTCTTTTTGTATGTTTGTGTGCATGTCTATTGCCATACATCGTTCCTATCCAGCTCTCCTTTTTTTTCCTTTCTCTTATGTGTACGGGCGCGTGCACGGTGCCATCCTTTTGTGTATATCTATAACATCCTCCCTTCTTGCTCATGGCAACGACGACAGACGATGAAAAGTCCAACGCTTCTACCTCTCAGCAATCCTCCTCCAGCAGGCGACCTCCATCGCAACTACGTGTCGATACATCTAGACCTCCGGCGACCACCGATGAAATCTTATCAGCAGCAGCGAGCCGGATGTCAGCACGGATAGGCCGGCATCCGCGACCGGAGGATCTGCAGCGAGCGCAGTGCCTCATGGCCGCTGCAGAGCAAGAAAAAGAGCAAAATGAAGCACGACGGAAGAAAACATGCCCAGATTGCTGGGTGCTGACGAGCTGGATATTTACGTGGTGGATCCCGCCGCCTTTAATGCGGCTATTTGGCAAGTATAAAGTACTAGAGTGTAAACTTGGTCGGCTTATTGAAGGTCTTTAGGTGCGCAGGATAGGCAACAGCGGCAAGCCTGGCGCGAGAAAGTGACGCTCGTCATTATCATTATACTCTTGTGCATCATCGTCGGATTTTTGACGTTTGGATTCAACGCAACCGTGTGCGGCCGCCAACCAACACGTATTCGCCCAACAGGCGTCAACGAAGACCAGATTATTATTTCCGGAAGAGTATTCAACGTGAAATCGTTCAAGCATCCAACACCCTACCCTGGAATTCCGGCCACCGGCGACTTGCTGGAAATGGGCTACGGCGGACGCGATCTGTCATTCATGTTCCAAACGGTCAACTACAACTGCAAAGGCATCTTTCGACCGATTCGACCCGATGATTCTCGTGGCAATGTCGTAAATTACTTTCCTTGCGTGCCTATCGATCACAACAATCCAAAAATTAACGCGACCGATAATCCAAAACGGGATGGATGCCACATCAGCAAGAAATCTCGAAACGCTTTGAGAAAGCTAGAGGTCGCAGGAGATATTTATTACAACTGGACTGATATCCAGCAACCTGGAACCAGCCTAGTTGCATTCAATGGGTAAATATATACTGTTTACGATATCTGCATAGCTAAAGGTCTAGGTGTGAGGATAAAAATGCTCACCACTTTCCCAAATTTGTGTAGAAACGTGCTTGACTTGTCTCGATTGCGATATCTTGTACCAAACGTACCGATGCCGATACAGATCGCGCAGATCGTGGGTCCTGGAAGTGCACTTATCGGCCGCGACGCCACGTATTGGCTAAGCACTACTGCCGATCGGTACCTCATCGGCAAATGTTTGACAGATGTGCTCAAAGTGGGAGTCTTAGACTCACGTTCCACGGGATGCATCATCTCCGACGTTGTGCTTTGGGTATCACTCGCTGTCATTCTAGGCGTTGTCCTGATCCGGTTCTTGCTTGCACTTGTATTTGGATGGTGCATATCGTGGAAGCTGGGAAGCATCCGTGAAGAAACCGCCGAGGAGCGACGGAAACGCCAAGAAGCTGTGCTTCAGTGGGAAATGAACAATGTCGAGCAGATGCATTATCCCAGACGACGCAACAGCGTATCATCAGTTGAAGAGCACAGCAACGTTCCTGAAGGGTCGACCGCTTTCACTGCAAGTCCAATAGCAGCTGGAGGCATGGATCACGGCTTTAATAATGCCAGTATCGCTACAATCTCATCAAATCGCGCCAACGTTGGCTCGCAACAGTTTGGAGTGACACCACGTACAAAAAGACGATTCTTCCCAACCACGTCGCGGTTCACGCAACCTCATTCGCCTGGATACTATGGTTCTCGGTACGGCCTGGAGCGCGCTGCAGCGACGCGCCCGCCAACAGCGCCTTCTTCTCCAGGCAACTTGCCTTACACAATTAGTTCGAGCTTTTTCCAAAACATGGAGACCATGGGTACATTGCAGAACGAAGCTGCAGTGAACGATCAAGCGCAAAAGCAGTATAATTTTAACTTTGATCTGATCCATACGTTCATGGTGGTCACGTGCTACTCTGAAGGCGAAGAAGGTTTAAGAACAACGCTTGACTCGCTTGCGAAAACCGATTACCCTGCGTCACACAAGATGCTGCTCGTTATCTGTGACGGATTAATTACTGGATCAGGCAACAGCATGTCGACGCCAGATATTGTACTGACAATGATGAAGGATGACCTTGTACCTCGAGACCAGGTCAGGGCAGCGAGCTATGTGGCCATTGCTGACGGTGTCAAACGGCACAATATGGCCAAAGTCTACGCTGGTTACTACAAGTACGCTGACGACGATGAAACGCCCGAAGAGGAGCAGCAGCGAGTGCCGATGATAGCTATTATAAAATGCGGCACGCCAGCTGAACGCAAGCAAAAGAAACCAGGCAACCGAGGAAAGCGCGACAGTCAGGTCATTCTAATGAATGCAATGCAAAAAATATACTACAGCGACCGCATGTGCGAGCTCGAGTATCAGTTTTGCAAGGCTATCGTCAAGCTGACCAACCACCACCCGTCCCGTTTCGAGACGTGTCTCATGGTCGACGCTGACACTAAAGTTTATCCAGATTCTCTAGCTCGTATGATCGCTACCATGTCCCGAGACCCATATATTATGGGCTTGTGTGGAGAGACAAAGATTGCAAACAAGAGCGACAGCTGGGTTACGGCTATACAAGGCAAGTTTTCACTCGCATTGATAGATCACGCACCACTGGCACTAATATATACACATGCATGACAGTGTTTGAATACTACATTTCTCATCATATGAGCAAAGCGTTCGAGTCCATCTTTGGTGGCGTAACATGTCTTCCTGGCTGTTTCTGCATGTATCGTATCATTGCGCCAAAGGGCGACCGTTACGTGCCCATCTTTTGCTCAACAGATATCGTCGAGAGTTACTGCGAGAACGTAGTTGATACTCTGCACAAGAAAAATTTGCTGTTGCTGGGCGAAGACAGATACCTGACAACACTCATGCTTCGCACGTTTCCGAAGCGCAAAATGGTCTTTGTTCCTCAAGCGGTAAGATATCGAAACATGATGTCGAAAGCACATCATTTTTTTGTTCTCTTTCTGATAAAAGTGATCGAGTAGGTATGCAAGACTGTTGTTCCGGATACCTTCAGCGTGCTGCTATCACAACGCCGGCGATGGATCAACTCGACTGTGCACAACCTCTTGGAGCTCGTGCTTATCCGTGATCTGTGCGGCACTTTTTGCTTCTCCATGCAATTCGTCGTGTTTATGGAACTTGTCGGCACTGTCGTCTTGCCTGCCGCCATCTCGTTTACACTTTATCTCATTGTCATATCCTTCTTTGTGCGGCCGGTACCGATTATCCCATTGATGCTGCTGGCAGCTATTCTAGGTCTGCCGGCGGTCCTCATCTCGCTCACTACGCGCAAAATGGTCTATGTCGGTTGGATGCTGGTCTACCTATTGTCTCTGCCTATTTGGAACTTTTTGCTGCCGGCCTATGCATACTGGAACTTTGACGACTTCTCGTGGGGCGAAACCAGACAGGTGCAAGGCGTCAGTGGATCTGGCGAAGATCACGGTCGCCGTCAGGGCAAATTCGATGGCAAAGATATTGTCATGCGCAAATTTGAGGATTGGGCTCAGCACGAACGAAATGCACTCTCTACAGAGAGCAAACCTACTCCTCCAGCTCTGGTTCGATCATACCCTGCTATTTACTATGGCCATTAAAATCGCATACATATTGTAAAGCTTTTAGTCCTATTCTTTTCTTCTTTCTCTTTAAAGAAATATCAAAAATTCTATCCTATCGTGTAGTCATCGGCTGCAAGGAAGATATCCTTTGAAAATTGTGCAGGTGTCTCTGTTTCCAAGTTGTAGGCTTCAACCACATCCACGTCGCAGATGAGTCGTTCGCTGACAAAAGAGACAATGACAGGGAAGAAACCGTTGGCATCGTCGCCAGGAATATTGCACTCCAATGATCCGGACTTATTTGAGCTATTAATAACGGGCAGTTGCCACTCGAGTACGCGACGTTGGCGGTCAATGTTGTAGTTTCCATCAGCGTTATGGACGGTGGCGACAGGTTCAACACTGTGCCCACAAATTGCCATCAGTAAAACACGAACATTCAGGAAGTATATAATAGAATCACACTCACGGTAAAGGAATAGAAATAATGACATCGCGTAGCTCAAGGTGCTCTGCTTCCAACTCGTATTCGATATTCACATCGCAAGTACCGTCTCCGGCAGGTGATGGCCAGCAATTGACTGGATATAAAGTTAGAGATTGAGGATCGAAACGACACAGTTTCACCGACTTACTTGAGAGCGGTACAGCGGTTTCGTCGCGCGTGGAAAATTTCCATCTGACAACTTCGAGATTCTGGTTGATAGGGAATGATCGTGCAGTGTCTCGCATCTGTACGATTTTGTCATTTTTGAAGACATTTTTATCTACGTTGGGGTGGGTCTAAACGATATATATATATAGTTAGTAATGAAACCTTTCTCACATTTAGCACTGTGATCTCACCTTGAAGTTGATAGCAGGGTCATCTGCAGTCTGAAGACTGAGACGCAGTCTGGCGTTAGAGGCATCGCCGACACGTAACGTGAGCACGCCTCGCACTTCCATTTGTTCCAATCCACCATCTTTGTTTGCTGCCAAGGAGACCCGTTCCTCGATGGAAACGTGAATACTGGAAATATATGCATTGAATTAATATGTACTCATGACTCTCCCTTTGCTAATTGTTTCCGCTTTTTACCCTTCTTGGTTCTTTGGTGTGCCGCTGCTGAGCGAAGATCTTGAGGACTTCAAGAGTGGTTCTTCGACTTCTGTCTTGATAGCTTCAAACAAGTCTGCAGATTTAGGCTTACGGCCCAACTGCATACCACGAGCCTTGGTCGATGGGGCAGGAGGAGTTGAAGAACGGCTGCAACGGTGGTCAGTTACTATCCAAATTGACCTGCCATCTTTCTTTTTGTTACCTGACGTAAGATGTAGTTTCCAGTGAGCTTTGCACAGTTGGTTCCAAGGCAGGCGAGAAACGACCACCCATATAGTTGCTGGAGCTGAAGTTTCCTTGCATGAAACCCTGTCCTCGCTTCTGTGCTTCCTTCTTTTGCATCTCGAACTGTTTTGCGCGTCGCTTGAGCTCCTCCTTGGCCTCTTTCTCTTTGTTCTGATTTAAGGTTTAGAGAAAACGAACATGTCCCTTTCCTCCACTTTTCAGACTTACCTTGGCGATGATCTCTTGTATTCGTTCTTCGTGACTTTCCATTTCAATTATACTCTTCACTTGTGAGAGTCCCACATTTTCTCTGTATCCATCCGAAATGATCTCGTCAAAGGCGCATAAAAGCTCGAATGCGTTTCGTAGGATATCTTGCTCGTCGCAGGATCGGCAAATATCAGTGACTACACGCGCAAAGAGGTGAAGAGACTCGATATCTTGAAGAATGTTAGACTTTATATGTCGCGTGTGAGTTATGAGCCCTCGCAAAGTATACATGTTGATATATTTCTCTCTCTCATGTTACCTGGCGGTTCGTAATGAGGACCATGAACAGGTCTTCAAGAGGTTGATACACATAGCGAACGTGTTCCGTCTCGACAGTCGTGTGTTGTTGACCAGTGCTGGTGAGTTTAGGAAACGAGGCTAGCAAGCCTTCGATGCGAGAGCGTTGCATCTCTCGAAACTGACGAGAGATGACGGCTGCGTACAGAACATTGATGAACTTTAGCTGTTTAAGGTACAAGGCTGCATTTCTATATTTACCTTTTCCGCTTTTGGTGACGATTGAAGCTGCCAGGACAACCTAGAGTGCTGCTTTAATACCGAGTCCATTTGCAGGAATTGTACAAGTAAAGAGTCATTACCATGAGGAGGGACGCGAGGTTATTTGAGGCAGCAGTGTGAAGCGGAACGTGGCGATGGGATTTGAAGTGGTCGATCGTGGCCAGCAGACTCCGCTGTCCTCACAGCGTTCGAACACATCGTATTGTCCAAGGTGGCATATCGTCGTGATATGGTATACTACTTCAGGGTGTTGAGAAAGCAAATAATACCTACTTGATGTATGTAATGAATTACCATCTTTTTCTGCACTCTTTCTGATTTTGCACATCACGAATGGATACCGGCAATTAATATACATACACACATACATACATTCATTTACGTGGAGACATATATACTTTAACCTATAGATCATCAATTACACTATCAAAAACATTTCTTTGGTCAACAGCTATAGGGAAAATGCATCAGATCCCCCTTTTCATACATTGCATATTGCTAACTCGTGTGCCAGGATATTTTGCTCTTGAATCTGTGGTAGGCTGTTCACTTTCAAGGTTTCCTAACGTAGTCGTTTACGTAACATATTATTCGAGCTATTCACAGTACCTATCAGTGACAATAAGCATCTACAATCTGTAGCCGATACTCGAGACGAAGAAAAATAATATAAATAGCATAAACATATATCTTACAGTACTCGTAGAAATAGATAAACTCGCATAATTCCATTTTTCTTTCTTGCCCGTCCTTTTTTCCCTTTCTCTCTCTTCCCCTCTCTCTTTTTCTTTCTCGCTTTGTTGTGTGGGTGTAGATCCTTGCCGTATACGCGGACATTGAATGCCCCGTCTCTCTTTTACTGAAAAACTCCCTTGCTGTCGAATCCGCATGGACGATACACAAGATCAGTTCACAAAGAGCACCAGCGAGAAGCGCAGTGTGTCTGATCAGGAAGGAGACGAGCGCTCGCAGAAACGAGTGAGAGTTGATGATCAGCAGTCATCGCAGTTGACAGGTGCGTGAAGTTGGTTACTCAGGCCAAAGTGTGTGTGTGATACACGCTAACAAAAAAAGATAAAAAATATTTAGTTGAATCCACTGCTAATAGCGACAATAATTCATTTATTGATATCGAGGAAAAAACCACCGGAGCAACCATACACGACCATGACTTCGATGCAGATTACAACGAAGAGTCGGATGAAGATTGGGCTGAAGGCAACGAAAGCGTACACAGCGAAGCTAGCAGCACCTTTGAAATGTTTCACTCGGCGTCGTTTGGTCCTGCGGGTGCAGATGTAACATCCGTTGACTACGACGAACCCAGTAAGTCGAACAACTACCACCTGAAGAGTAACTGGATGATATACTGATACATGAATTAGCATGGACAAGCTTTACACCAGAAGAATGCGAAAAACTGCAAGAGGAAGCTAAACATCTTGGTAAGCATATATATAAATATATATACGAAAAAAAGAAAAGAGATGGTTTGTTAAAGTTTTTGCGGCTGTTAGGTGTTATGAAATTCATGAAGAAATATCACGATGCCAAGGTCCCGGTTGTAAAGCTTATAGAAGCATTCAATGTTGCGCTGGTAAGTGCTTTTTATTTGCATTCGAAAGGACGTCCGCAGTACTCTAACGTCTATTATTCACAGCATCCCAGCGTAGCAGCCATGGCTTTAGAATCACAGCTTTGGGCTCTTCTACGCGCAGCTGTGAGCCGATTCATGCGACGCCGAAAACGTCTAGATACTGTAAATACCTTGGAAGACGTAGTAGAACTGCTTCGAAAAGCAAACAATGTCATGATTGTTACCGGAGCCGGTGTATCTGTATCATGTGGCATTCCCGATTTCCGGTCGGAAACAGGCATTTACTCGCGACTGCAAGAATTTGAGCTAGATGATCCGCAACAAATGTTCGATATACAGTATTTTCGCGAGTCACCGGAAATATTCTACTCATTCGCCAAAGAGCTTTATCCAAGCAATTATGAGCCGAGCCCCAGCCATATGTTTGTCAAGTTAATGGAAGAAAAGGGCAAGCTGCTCCGCAATTATACACAGAACATCGATACGCTGGAGCACAAGGCTGGTATTCGACGGATAGTAAACTGTCACGGCAGCTTTGCTACTGCTAGCTGCGTGACATGCGGTTACAAGTGCGATGGCAAAGAAATCGAAAAGTATATCTTTGAGCAGGTAATAGGAAAATACGATTAGAGAGCATGCAGGGCAATGCAAGGCTGAGAATATATTTTGGTACAAAGGGACTAACAGGGAAGGTTAATTCTTAGAAAGTGCCACCGTGTCCAAAATGCAGCGCGCTGAATGAAGGCAAGCCGCAGACCGTTCAAAGCGACGACGACGATGAAGGTAGCTGGCGGCCGCCAAATCGTGGAGTTTCTGTCATGAAACCAGTAAGCAGAAGGGTTGGGGGGAATGCTATTATTAATAGCTGGATCTGTTAATTCGTCGGTTTGCATAGGATATCACATTCTTTGGCGAGAGCCTGCCGGCCGAATTTGATCGGTTATTGGAGCTGGACACGAACGTCGTAGACCTGTTGATAGTCATGGGATCATCGCTTAAAGTATCACCTGTGTCCGAGATCATGACGCAAATTCCGCACAGTGTACCACAAATCCTCATCAACAGAACCCCCATCACACACATGACCTTTGACATACAGCTATTGGGCGACTGCGATGTGATTGTTCCGGAACTATGCAGAATGCTTGGATGGGACCTGAAACATCACAAATTGCCTGGCGGAAGTGCTCTCAGCGACGAGAGCTGGGCTCTTAGTAAGCAGGGAGACGGCGACCTCGTAGAGATAGTAGATCCAGAGACAAAGGCCATCAAGCACAAGGAGCAAAAGGTGTGGAAATTCCGCAGGGATGGTTTGTACACCTTCCCCGGCGCCGTCGTTACGGATAGGTACCTTGAGCAACCTACCAGGTAAGTATCCTCCTCCAAACTGTATGGATAGTTCCTGACATGACGTAAGCGTCAGGGTCGTATCAAGCGACGACGAAAGTGAAAGCGGCGATGATGATAATGATGATAGCACCAACAAGAATGAGGACAGGAGCACGGAAGACCAGGAGGCAGCGCAGGAGGAGGAAAAGCAACCTTCTCAAACGGCGGAAGGCAACGCCCAACGTTGCTGAAACATGGGCATTCGTTTATTATAAATACAATGTGTAATAAAGAAGATTCTTCGGGGATATTTGCATTGTAAACTTTCGCTCGTTCCTCTCTTCCTGCATGAAATCAGAGATGTCTGTGCAACCACATCCCGACAGCGGAAAGAGCACTACCTCCCAGGTGGCACCTGGGTCGCCTTTTCCTATGCTAATGCTTCCTCAAGATGACCGTCTCACATTTCTCTTGCCTCGTCCGGTTTGGGTGAACGATCTTGATGTAACTCACTGCACAGCTTGCGATGCTGCATTTGGACCGCTCCGTCGAAGGGCAAGTATATATGGGTTTCAGACTCGGAAAACACACGCAAAGGTTACTCATGCATACTACCTTGTTAGCATCACTGCCGACACTGGTGAGCTTGTTGCTTTTAATAAGCAGTGTTTGTGTGTGCGTACCATGTATTAAACGTTGTCCGCCAGTGGAAACATTTTTTGCAACGACTGCTCGTCTAAAAGCGCACCTCTCCCGCAGCTCGGATACGGTTCGAAGCCAGTCAGAGTATGCAAGAACTGCTTTGAAGTCGCCTATCTAGTGACATACGCCGTTGACGATGATCACGGTCTATCCACGCAGGTGAATATCATTAAGGCATGTGAAAACAAGACGTTTTGATTGCTGATGCTTTTACCCTTTTGCGTTTCACTGTAGATCCACGGCGCCCGAGGGTTACTGGAGTTGATCGAAAAAGATAATCGTATGTGTCGTTCTAAATGCTGTGGATAGGCCGTGTTCGATTTTTCTCTAATTCTTTGCGTGTCGTGATAATAGCTGGCGACCTACATAGTTTGGTTGCATATGGCGGTGTGGATGCTCTCGTGTGGCTCTGCAGATCATCGAGCAGTACGCAGCTGCATCATCTTGTTACGACTATACTCGCCATCCTTGCTGAGAAGGGTATGCTCACCTTTCCTTTTTAACATCATGTTCGCATTTTACTAATAGCGTCCCATATAGAATCGGTGCGGCCTGTCATCATCACTAAATGGGCATTGCCTGCAGTGTTGCATCTTATCGACTATTACGTCTATTCTAGTAACAACAAGCAAGAGACAATAAAGAGGAAGTCTCCATCAGGGTCCATACAATCGAACAACTCGGGAAGTCCAGGAAATCATTCGCAGATTACGGTACGCTCGACAGAGGACCAGTCAGAGAGAGCTCGTCAGGAGATGATTTTAGAGATTATCATCAACTGCACCCATATCATTTACCAATTGGCTCGTGCAGGTAAATGTTTGTATCAAAACTAGCACGACCAAGAGTTCTTATACCACGTGTCCAGGCATCCTAAGCTCGGTCAACATTATCGATGAAGGTGCCCTGGATGCTCTCTTAACTTTGGCTGCGTACGATCCTGAACTTGCAAGAGATGATAATCAGAGCACGAACAGCAAAGCTGAGCAGCAAGAGCAATATCAGTTGGAAGAGCGAGTATCTATCATTCAAAGCTGGGCTGCAAAGGCTGTATCCGCTATCAGTGGAATACGTAAGAACGAAGACTAGATGAAAGGAAGATTGGCATGCATACAACCAACCGAAAACTATATATAGTTGCTAATCAGCCATATGTCATTGACGTGTTGAGAGGAACAAATCGGTTTGCTAATTTACTCAGATCGTCCAACCAAGAAGTCGTAAAATATATGGCAAAAACTATCGCTTATTTGTCTTTACGGAATGGTAAACGTCATACATATGAACCAGAACTAACGGATAATTGACAATAATTTAAACAGACAAGTATAAGGCTGCTTTGCTTGAGGGAGAAGTTGCACGCGCATTGGTGTCTATCATCGTGGTATTGCCGCAAGCCGATGGCGAAAACGACGACGATCAAGATCAGCATCGTCAAGATCTCTGCTTTTATCTATCATGCAACGTTGATGATACAACGTCAAGAGAATCCAATCCAGCGGCGGTGTCACATGCATGCTGTGCTTTGGCCAACTTTGCTACGAACAGTAAGATATTATTGTTTAGAGAATAGATGGTCAAAAATATCCGATGTGCCTAACCAACTTCATTGAAGGTGAATCTCAAGCGGTCTTGACATCTCTACCAAGGATGCTGAAGTATATCTGCAACGTCCCAGCTGCATTTTCAGACCATTCAGAAATACACCGCCACATTGCACGATGTATTGCTAACCTTGCGCTTTACGGTTCGTAACTGGTTAAATACATTGAGAGATTTGTTTGTATACTGAGTGCGTCTACTAGGTGACAATTATAACATTATGATCTCGACCCAGAACGGCGCCGAAAATGAAAACGATGCATACAATGTTATTCCAACATTGTTAGCTATGGGACTCAGCGCCAACGTTACCAAAGATGTTCAACGGCACATTGTGCGTGCTATTGATAACTTGAGTGCGCAGGGTACGTTTTAAAAGGCAAAGAACATTCTGCTCGAAACAAAGCAAGCTTACGCTAAAAATAACTATGTAGTGCCTAACTCTGAAGATGACAAACAAAAGTGGCGAAATGTATTTCAAGACGTATACCCTTACGTTTCGAATATCTTGGAGAATAGCAGCGATGAAGATACCTTGAAACGAGCGCAGAGTATTAAAGACAGAGCTGAAGCAGCGATGGAAACCAAAAAGAAGAAACCAAAGAACAAGAAAAAACCAACCAAGGAGAACGGGACATCGTAGATAGAGAGAACATTACTGCAGTAGTTTCATTACGCAAAGCATCACAACATTAAACAAATTCAAGTCGCAAGAATGCAAACATGATGGTTTTAGTATGAATAAAGGCTATGAACAAAGGCAAATTATATATAGTCATTCATTCTTTTTGCAAATCCAATTCAACGGCATAAAAGAGCAAAGGGGATTACATGTAGTACATGACCTTCTGAAGCTCGGGCTTGACAACAGCGAAAGATGCCATCTGCTGTTCAGAGTCCATGGACTCGGAGGTGGCTTCAGTGTCGGACCAGTTCTCACCGCGACGGTGGAAACGAGCACGAGCAGCGACAAGATCAGCATAGTAAGCAGGGGGAACAATGGAGACAGCACGGGTGGCACGGCCGTAGATGTAGCAGAGGCGGTAGGTCAAGTCTTGCAAGGAGTCAGGAGTGAAGTTGTTGTCGTCATACAAGACGTGGTAGTGAGTAGGGCGAGAAGTACCCTGCAAACCAGCGTGTGACTGAAGGTAGAAATCGAATTCGAAAGGATGGACAATGTCGGTATCGACAACGGTACCAGGCAAGCAGTTGCCGCTGCGGTCAGAATCGCGCTGATCCATGGGGAAGAAGCGGGCGTGGTGGCGCTTCTGAACGACAACAAATGTGAGAGTCGGCTTGTAGTTCTTATCCAAGCTTGCGCAAGCGGCACGAATTTGGGAAACTTCACTCTGCAAGACTTCCTTGAATTGGCCTTCAGAGACACCATCACGGTAGAAGAGGATACGTTCAGGCTTCTGACCGCAGGTCTGGTAGAAGCTCTTGAGCAACTCCTTGACCATGTTGCCGAGATCAGCAATGATCTCAGTACGGTTGGCTTGGACACGGATTGCAGAGGCGTAGCGAGAAGCACGAGCATCCATGCTTGCAGTAACTGCGGCAACGGAGGGACGGTTCATATCGCCAGGAGCAGGGTGGGTAACGTCGGCACCAAAGACGATGGTGGGGCGCTGGGAGATGAAGGGTATCTGAGGTGGAGACAAGAACAGGTTCATACCACCAAGCTTCATGTTGACCTTGAGACAGACGTTAGCGCAGTACTGCTTCTTGGCATCAGCGATGTGCTTGCTCTGGACACACTGTGTAGGAACACCAATGACGGTGTCAGAGATACGCTTGATCTCAGCATAGAGAGGAACACCAGTGTTGGGCAAAATGCAGAGAATCAATTGAGGAGTAGCCTTGGCAGCATTACCGGCCTTCAACCAGGCTTCCTTCAAGGTACGATCAATGTTACCCTGAGGATCAGCGTTGGTGATTGGCGGGGTGCGGTTGACAACGTTCTAAACAAACATGAGTTAACAGAGCTGCAATGGATACTTTACAAACTGATGTACATACCAAGCCTGTGTCAATGAAAGTCTGGCACAATTCACGGACAAAACGCTGAATAGCAGGCATGGGGACTTGGCCAGCGAAGTTAACGACAGACCAGGAACCGAGGACAGCACCTTGAGCGAGCTTCTTGCCACGCAAGTTCCAAGCACCACCCTGAGGAGCGAAAGTATGGTCAGGAGTGCTGTTGTGGTAAGAAATTTGAGGAGTGGGAAGAACGCGAGCGTTGACGACGGCCATTTCAGGTTTGACGGTCATACCGCATTGCTGGAGGTAGGGGTTTTCACGGTACTTCAAGAGGTTCAAACCAGCATTGATCTTGTTGGCACGGATATTGGGCTTCTGACAGGTGAACTTGATCATATCAGCGGTCTGCTTCTCGTTCAACTTCTTGGTCAAGCGCTGGCCAGGGAGAAGCTCACAGACTTCCATAGGCAAGAAGATATCGCGCTTAACGACAATGCAGGGCAAGAAGGGGTAGGAGAGACGCAAGTTGTACTGCTTGCTGAAATAGGCAGCGACGGACATTTCGTTACCGGCTTCATCCCTGAACATGGTGCGTTCGGCGGGGCTGGGAGTGAGCTTGGTGATCTTGTATCTGAGCTTCTTCTCACCACGGTGGGTAACGGCGATCTTGAGACCCTTGAGTTGCTTCTCAAGCTTCTTGATGTCACGGTCAGAGATACCACGACGAAGTTCATCAATGGAGCGACGACCAAGGTACTTGACAACCAAGTCAGAGATGCGGCCAGGCTCGTGGAAAGCAGTGGCGCTGACGTCGACGTTGATGTACATTTTACCTGCGTGACGCATCGAGCGTACAGTTAGTGATATTGTGTAATCGCTGAGAAAAAAATTATATACGAAGACTTACCAATACCAGGACGGGCAGATTGGTAGAAACCTTGCCAGACTTCAGCACCGTTGGGGAGAGGGCGGCTGTCCTGGGGGGTGAAAAATGAGCGACCAACAGTCGCGTAGATAGTGCTAGGCACATGACGGATGAGGATGTCGAGGAACATCACAGCTGATTGATGATGGGACAAATCAATAAATAAAATTCAAAGAGCACATACGTTTCAGATGATTTTACCAGTAAGACAGTTGGCGGTTTGGGCGCTCTGGCCATTCAAGAAGCGGTTGAGTTCTTCCATGTTGATTTCACCGGCCTTCTTGATACGGATCTTGAAGTTGTTACCAGCGCGCTTGGGGGCGTCAACCTCCTGAAGCGTAAGCTACAACGAAGAAATTGTCTATGTCAGAATCAAGGAGCGACTACGAGCCATGAAACTACTATTTTTGAACTTACATCGAAAGCTCTGGCATTTTCTTCACCCAAGGGAAGCACCTTAGGGGAGAATACGTTCTTGCGACCGTCGAAGACAGCCTTGATACCCTTCAGGGCACCCTGACCATCTTGTTCCTCAAATGCTTTCCAGACTTTGCGGTACAAAGCTGGGGGAGCGCTTGGAGGATCAATAGTAACATCGTAGTGGTAGATGTTGCCAGTGGGGAACGAAAGGACTTCAAAGAAATTGCTTCTAACGCGAACGGGCTTGCCAGCTTTGCCAACGCCGGGGCGCTTAACGAATTCAGTGATTTGGAGAGACATAAAGAAAATGGAACGGCCGCGCCAGCTGTGGTTGTTTATATATGGACGCTCCGTCGTCACTATTGATCAAATCTCCGCATTGTGAAACTTTGGCCAACGACAAAGGCTGCATTGTCTTCCACATTGAGAAAGCAAGGAGCAAACTTTACCAATTGGCGAAGTAATTGTTGGGTTCCTTCATTTAGCTGATTTCCTGTTGGATTGTCTTCTCGCCAGCGATGAATTAAGGAAGTAGAGTCCGAAATGATCTTATTCTATCATTCATCTCTAACCATTTTTGAATGTTCCTCCTCCAGGCGTAAGAATATTTTTTCTTTAATGATGATCTACAGTTCTTTATTATAATACGAGTAAAGAAGTTCTTGAGAACAATAAATGCCTATATGCAGTGTGACCTAGCTCAGTTCAGAACCATCATTCCTTCCAGGAGATTATACAACCGTGTATAATGAAATTTTATCATGTTGCTGCACCTGTTGTTGTTGTTGTTGTTGCGGTGGCGGCAATTGCGGCTGCTCGACCGTGCAGACGTTTTCCCTGTCACTCTGCAACGATTTGCGATGTCTGTCGCGTATGTTTTGCATATCATGTAGCGAGACCGAATTCCAAACCAGCCGGCTCTCATCCGGCATGAATACTTTTTTCAAGCGAGGTGAGATGCTGGCGGTAGACTTTCGCGTCAGGACTTGATTTGGAATCGCTCGGATCAAAGCACCGATAGGAATAGACATGCTGCCGATGGCGATACTGAGGAACCAGTACGAGAAATCAAGAGGAGTGGTCTGGAATGCCGTTCCTCCATACTGAACAAGGATGACTTGGACCACGACGGTGAGTAAAAAAATAATCACAAAGAACTTATTGTCGAGGATCCCCTTGATTACGTTATATTGATTGTCTATCTGTCGGCAGCTTATGCAGGTAATTTAGGGTACACGGTTATTATTTTTCGCAACTTGAAACACACGACCATGCAGGTCTGTTGTGTGACAAAAGAGAAACTTACTTGACTTCATTGAAGATTTGGCAAAACACGAACGTTGTGAAAACAAATGTCTGCAGAGTTGCAGAGTCATCCTCCAGATCGAGGATATCCGTGTAGAGCAATACCAGCATGATGCAGATTTGAAAGACAGCTTGGCCGATTATCATTTTCCACATAGAGATGCTGATCAGCGGCGCAGACCGTGGTTCCGGAAGGCGCTCCAACAAATTTGGCGTCGGCGGATCTGTCGCGAGGGCGAGCGCGGCGAATGTGTCCATGATTAGGTTCACCCACAGGAGCTGCACAGCTGTAAGGACAGACCGCTGCTGTGCACTGGTGATGGCAGACACGATGGTCAAAATCACTGCGGTAATGTTGACAGTGATCTGAAACTGCAAAAACTTTTTGACTGAATCATTGACGCATCGACCCCACGAGATGGCCTGGACAATGCTGGAAAAATTGTCGTCCATGATAATGATGCTGGACGCTTCCTTGGCCACTTCGGTGCCTGTGACACCCATCGAAAATCCTACGTCCGCTGCTTTCAACGCCGGCCCATCGTTTGTGCCATCCCCCGTAACAGCCACGATTTCCCGCAGTTCCCTGAGCCTATCCACAAGCAGTCGTTTGTCCTCAGGGCTCGAACGCGCCAACACGCAAAGTCGAGGCAGTACTTGCATCTGTTCGCTGTAAGACAAATGCCGGAACGCTGGTCCTTCCATTGCTATGCCTCCCTTTGTATAAATTCCACATTGGCGAGCAATACTTTTGGCTGTAAGCATATTGTCACCCGTGACCATGCGCACGTATACACCCGCTCTTTGACAAGCTGCGACAGCTGACTTGACACCAGGCCTCAGCGGATCCTCGATGCCAACCACACCAAGCAATGTGAGCCGGCCTGATGCGAGGATATCTTGAAGCTGCTGATTGGATGGCCAAGCTTCAAAATCTTGATAGCAAATAGCGAGCGTGCGCATGCAGCGTGTAGCATAGCTCTTGATAACCTTTGAGACGCGTTCACGATTTTCATTGGTCATAGGCCGTGTCTCAATGTCGTAGCAACTGCCTTGCTGGATGCCCCGGAAGCGTTTGTAACTTTCAGCATGCATGGAAACAATGTGCGACGATGCCTTTAGCAGCGTCTCTGAAGCGCCTTTGACATGCAGGCGATAAACGATCCGCTCTTGATGCGTTGCCTTGTCAATTATCGGTACTCGAACCACTGCTCCCATTGCCTTTTGCGTCGCATTGAATGGGAATATTTGCTCGATATGCCACCGCGATCGCAACAGCTCGAGTGGGTCGGACGCGAGATAGTCCTGTGCAAAGCTGAGCATAGCCATTTCAGTCTTGTTACCGACAAGAGTTGTTTCTCCCGTGGAGCTCGTGCTTTTGAACGCGGTCGAATTCAATGCAATAGCTTGGTTGATAAAGTTACGGACAGGTAGAGGCATCTGTTGTCGCACGTTGCACAGGTCTACCAAATCTGCTCGTGTGGGAGGTGGATCCTTTAGAAATCGAAAAGACGATCCAAACGTGCCGGCTACAACCGACATTTTGTTCTGCGTGATGGTGCCTGTCTTGTCGGTGCAGATAGTAGTAGCATTGCCCATAGTCTCGCACGCAGCGAGCACCCGAACCAAATTATTATCCTTGAGCATCCGCTGAGTCGCATAAGCCAAGGCTAAAAAAAAAAAAGAAGCGAAAAGAATTAAAAATGGTGCCATTGTTTCACAGCAGCAAGTTGTTTTCAACTTACCCAAGGTTACTGCGAGTGGCAAACCTTCCGGAACAGCTACGACGACGACTGTCACGGTTGTTATGAGGATCCGCATAATTTGGTAAACCACGTCTGCCGCATCCTTTGATCCGTCAACGTCCGAGTATCCGAGAACGCATCGGATCAAGAGCACAATGAAAAGAAAGCTGGCAGCCATCACACCATATTTTGCAATATTATTCGCTAAAACATCCAACTTGTCCTGCAAGGGTGTATTATCATCCTTGGTGCGGAGTGCCATCATGGTCTTGCCGTAGGTGGAGTTGACGCCAACATTGGTGACGATATACGTGCAGACGCCTTCGAGTACTTTTGATCCAGATACAAGGAATGGATCGGGCAACTGCCGCTGCATGTCCGAGATATTATCGCTGAATGCAAAGTCATCGAAAAGCATATCGTTTCCCTGAGTAGACAAGCAAGCGAGTGTGGGCATGTCCAAGGATGTGCTGGCCGACGAGGTCGAATTATCGGTTAACCACCGCATTGCTACGCATTCTTCCACGCCTGCCTTCCGTACAGCTTCCGATTCACCCGTCGTAGCGGATTCATCGCATTTGAGATTGCTGCCCTGGATAAACACACCATCGGCAGCAACGATATCTCCCGGCTCAAGACGCAGCACGTCTCCAACTTGAATGTCATAGATAGATATAGAACAGGAATGACCGAATCGAATAGCATTCACTTGGCGATCTTGCTTCTTTGCATTAAGCTTTCGAAATTGCTTCTCCTTTTGATAATCATTGACACTGCCGATAACGACCACGAGTGCAACTGCAAGGATTATAGCCACCCCCTCGACCCACTTTACACCCATGATGCGGTTCCCGAATACATCGTACTCTGCAGATGTCATGTCTTCATACAGCCCGACGACCAGCGACACCATGGCTGCAATTATCAAGAGAATCTGTTGTCGTTACGCTTCCGATAAGTATAAATCCTAAGCGCCGATCACATTGAATGAGTTTTACCAGAGTTTTATCCTGCAAGGAAGCCCCCATGAGTTGCATGATGCTGACTCCTTGAATTTGTGGAAGCACATTGGTGCCGAATACTGCGTTTCGTTGCTCCCTCGCTGATGGCAATTTTCTCGATGCATTGTTGTTGAATGAAGATGGTGTTGTTGTTGCTGCTGCTGTGAGGTTATGCAAAGTAATAACTGGCAATGGATCGCTGGTGTCACAAATTCCATGTGCTGTGCTGGAATGTAATCCTCGGGCAAATGATTCGATTCCGCCTAATTGATGTACAAAATCCATATTTCTTCTTTCTAGCATATCATTAAGCTGTTGTGTTGTAAATGCAAAAGGATTGTTGGGGTCTTGATGCTCCAGCATCGTCAACTCGATAGTCGTTTTCTCGGATAAAGGAATGTATTTTACATGACCGTCGCTTTCACTCGAGGAAGATGACGGACGCTCGTACGGTGGCGGCGGGCTGTATCGAGATGCACCATCCTGGTTGACAGTCATAGCTTCTGGGATATATATATATATATATATATATGTATTAAAGGATAAACGAGTGGAGAAGAAATGATACCCGCAAACAAAGGGGACCAGGACTGTCTTTTTTCTTTGCTGGCAGAATTTAATGGAGAAAGGGAAAAAAGCGTAATAAAAAAGGGGAAAGATGGGAATGATTAATGGGATGCAGATCATCTCCTGATGGAGTGCGACTTTTTTGTCTTTCCGTTGCATGCAATCCACTCTCTCCATTCTCTCTATATCTCTCTTGTCTCTAAAAATTTTGTCTAGGATAAAAATGTCTTGTATACAACATTGTCAGTCTCCTCAATGTAGTTGTATCCAAGACGTTCTAGGAACACATTGAATGCATCCGAATCTTGCGGTGGGACTTGAATGCCTAGAAACACTTTGCCCATATCTGTTGTATTTTTGCGATTAGTATTCATCGTAAATCTACAACACTTTGAAGCCGTGTTAAAACACTTGCCATCTCCGTGGTTGCGGTAGTGGAACAGGGATACATTCCAAGTCGAGTCTAGACACTCTAAGAATTTGACAAGGGCACCAGGCCGCTCTGGGAAGACTGTCGCGGGCGTGGTCAGTTATGTTGTTTACATATTCTTACAATTTTGCCACACTTACTAAATCTAAATACACGTTCGTTTGCCGGTCGACCGCGACCACCGACCATATACCGCGCGTGCGTTTTTGCCAGTTCATTATGGCTCACATCCCATCCATGCATACCATGTTGCTTCCATGCATCCAATACTTTAGGAACCTCGTTCTCGAGGTTTTGTACTTTGAAGCTGATGTAGATATGGGCGTCTTTGGGGTCGGAATATCGGTAGGAAAATTCTGTGATGGCTCTTGGGTGTACTTGGCGGATCATGTTCTTAAAACTGCCAGGTCGTTCGGGAATAATGACATTGCAGAATGCCTCGGTCTGCTCACCGAGCTCAGCGCGGTCGCTGATGAAGCGCAGGCGATCAAAGTTGACATTTGCGCCGGATATAATGGCAATATGCGCACCTCGTGTTTTCAACTCTGGGTGAAGGGCCAAATATTTCTTAGCTCCTGCGAGTGACAGTGCACCTGTAGGCTCGCAGATAGAACGTGTATCTAATTGTCGTTGTGAATTTAAAGTTGGACGACACGGTCATTTTACCAAAAAGAATGCATCCATCATTCCGTACCTTCAAAAACATCCTTGATGGCAGCGCATATTTCGTCATTCGTGACGTTAACCACGTCGTCTACAAGCCCCTTTGCCACACGGAATGTCTCTTCTCCAACTATCCGAACTGCTGCGCCGTCTGCAAACAGCCCTACTTCTCGAAGCTCGACACGCTCATCCTTTGCAAGACTGCGGGTCATTGCATTCGCGTCGCTTGCCTCCACAGCAATAATCTTGATGTGTGGTGCAATGCGTTTTACGTAGCTGCCAATACCAGCTATCAATCCGCCTCCACCAACTGCAATGTATACTGCCTCGATATCGCTGAGGTTGTGTTGTCGCAGAATCTCCATGCCAATAGTTCCTTGTCCAGCAATAACGTATGGATCATCGTAAGGCGGAATATTCGTCAAACCCTCTTCTTCCATAAGTCGTGCACATTCCTTCTTTGCCGCATCGAAATCATCGCCGTGCAAAACTACTTCAGCACCTAGACGCTGGACATTGCGCCATTTGATAGCAGGTGATGGGACAGGCATAACGATTTTTGCCTTGATACCGAGTTTCTGTGCAGCCAAGGCGACGCCCTGAGCATGGTTACCTATCATGTTTGGCATGGTTATATAAACCATATGCAATGGTCGCAGATATATATCGTCTTTTACCAGCAGAGCAAGCAATAACACCAGCTTTTTGTTCTTCCGGGGTCAAGTTGGCCATCTTGTTGTATGCACCACGAATTTTAAATGAAAATACAGGGTGCAAATCCTCTCGCTTCAAATAAATATGTGTGCCACCGAGCTTTGCATTGAGATTGATCGCTTCTTGCAAAGGAGTCTCCTTGATTATGTCGTACACTCGAGCTGTCAAAATGAGACGAAGGTAATCAGGTTCTTCCTTTGAGCTGCCGTTGGTGAGGTTGCTCTTGAGATGTGGTGCTGGCAACTCTGTGTCGGTTGCAACGAGGGCGTGTGCCCTAGGTGGTCTATCTGCCATATAGTCCTGCTTGTCAAGAACCATATTGGATCAATGGAAAGAAAAAAAAAGGTTCGTCGGTCGGGGATGACTCATTGTGTCAAATCAAAAATCACATCTTTTTGTGTACAACAAGCACAGACAGACAGACAGATATAGCAATGATGTAAGTGTACAAGCAAGTTTATGTATTAGAAGGGACAGTCTGATCGTCTGCTGCTTCTAGGCAAATCTCAAAACGACCTTTCTTTATCACGAGGTTTCGGCTGTGATTAGATAACTTGTCGCTTGATCTTGTGTTCATGCGTCGAAGCTGATTAAAGACGGGTGGCTCGTCGCGGTGGTCGAGATTATCCTGAGAGGCCAGATCTTGTGCAAGTTTGGAGGGTGATTGCCAGAACTCGCGGTCCCATATCTGCGGCTTTGAGCATGCGCTGGATATAGAGCAGCTGGATGTCCGCAGCTGAGTATTTGAAGTGGGTATCTCGTCGTCGTCGTCAGATTGGATCCGGATTCCAGTTAGGTCTGCAAACTCCTTTGCAGTGAGGTGCTCAGAGTCAACTGTGATGTTTGAAGATGATATATGTGATGGATTACGAGAATGCGATGGTAGTGAATGCGATGGCGGTATTAACAGCGAGGAGTTGTTACATGGTTTAGTTGAGCTGGTACAAGAAGAGTCGCATTGGACTAGTATGCCTGGCAGTTCAGGCTGCGTTTGCCTTGACACTATCAGGCGAGGGAGCTGAGGAGATGCTGGTACGGTCTGTGAGTTTCTCTCAGTGTTTTCCACCTCGGAGGAGTCTCCGAGACTAAGCTTGGTATGTGAGCGGGTAGCCTTGAGAAGATAATGTCGTTGCTCGTACGCAAAGTCGTGGTCGGCGCTACCCTTGCGTGTCTTCCTTTCCAAGGAAACTTCACTTCGGAACCTTTGAAAAATATTGCTGGCTAGCGATGGCCGCCGCTGCGTGTCAACCCATTGAACAAGCCGGCTGTTTGCCTTGTCATTGTCGTTTGAGATGTGAGTGAATGGGCGTGCAAGCTTGTGGGTGAAGATGACAAAGCTGTTTTTTAGTTTTGAGAGTTTGCTGACCGGCTCTGAAGGCGGGCTACATGCTGTCCACGTAGTGCTGTAAGAACGGTTTCGTTTCAAGGTATAACTATGAATGCTGCCAGGCATAGAGCGCACGCGTTGTTGTCTGTTGTGTAGGGAGGTAGTATATTGAAATAAGGTATCTTTGCTGTGTGCAGCTTGTAAGTTTAGAGTTCTACACAAGCGCTGTTGGGGAATCCAAAGAACTACAGGTATAAAGCTATGCAGAGGGATGCAAGCTGCTGACTGAACTGCATAAGCCTAGGAGATTTTAGGGATCAAGAGAAACAGGCAGGTGAGGACCCGATGAGTTCCACCCACCCATTTCTTGCTTTTAGGCATCCGCACGTCATTTTTTCCTCGCTCTTGTCACACAACGTGCCTTTCTGGTGCGTGTCCGATGCCTGTCCCTGCCTACCCATCCGGCCAGACAGACAGCGCCCTTTTCCGTTTACTCACATCCAATTCGGACATCATACTGTAAACGCATGCATTCTTCCAATGCGACATTAGGGGATATGAATCCATAATCAGAAAATGTTTGCTTTGTTGTCAACTGTGTCGTCGTTATACTCAGTCGTCATATCCCCGGTATTCGCTAATTATAACATGCAGTAGCAGTTTGGTCGCAGGTGTGTGTGTGTGAAAGTGTGTGTGGCTAGCTTCTTTTTTCGGTCTGTCTCTTCTTGGAAACATGACTCTGTACCTGGTTAGCGCAACTCAGCTAACGAGTGCATCGCCGAACAGTACATAGCCTGATGGCACCAGTTCTTGGCACACTATCCACACCTTGGCATATTGTAAACATCCCAGTTTCGATTTAAGGTTAACACGGCTAGTAGGCAACAGCACCAGGATCTCGTAGCTGTGCTGTCTGTTGTGGCACCCAACCTCATCTGTGTCTTCTAGCTGTTACACAATCACTGCGAGGAGACCAGGGGTCTGCTTAATTGACGAACCATCTCTCGTTATTTTGCGTCTGGATTCACCTAGCACTGCGGCGTGGGGGATGGTCCTTCTATGCGGAAGCACAGATCATTCACCGAGTCATTTTTCATTCCTACTGTTCCTTACATTTATTTTAGCTTCAGACGGTATCGTTGCGTCTAGTATCCTTCTTATGCACGAGGAAAATGGAAAAAGTGGAAAAATCTTTTTAGATCAATAATGCACAATAGATCATAAGACAATCACCATCTTTCAGCATCTTATTGTCTCACTCATTTCATTTCTTTGTATGCAACGATCACTGCGGCACCCTTGTAATCAGTGGTTGGTAGCACAGACAAGGCCAAGTTGCAGTAAGTATCATATCCACAGCAGGCCAGATTGGTCCATATACGGAAAGGGCACATGCCTAACAGCACCCAGGGGCCATTGCTAAGTTTTGATTGTCGCGAGAGATGGAAAACGAATGCAGTCAAGAATGCTCGTGAGATACTACCTTCCTGGTCTGCTGTTCGTGCAGCCGCAGGAGAATGTCTATAAACGGATACATTGTGTAATTAAATGAGACTATCAGGCTGTATCTAATATTCTGCCGTTATCCAAACATCTAGTATGCAAAAAGAGGTTCTTTGTAAGGTTGATCTCAAGCACTTTGCCGTGTAATCCAATGTCAAATTCTTACTTACATCTGGCTTCACTGTTTCAATATAGCGCACATTTAGCTGTAGCAATTATCTACCCATTTCCCGTACAAACGAACTTGTTGACTCTCTAAACGATAACGTCTAAATAATCTGTTTCTCGATGCTTTCCTGCTGAGCGCGTAAACGTGCATAATCGACAGTACTCGACACGCTGACTACCATTTCTACACGCCATTGAAACCGTAAACTGAATATGACTTACATGTGCGACGGATAATATCGTATGGTGCCAGCAAACTGTGACTCGTGCATGCAAAGGTCATTATGCGTATCTACGGGGAGTGATGCAACAAAGACAAACGTCTGCAGAACCTGCCATGCCATCAAGTCGCTTCCAGGTTTGCAGCTGGTGGATCACGATATTCAAGACAACGCCAACAGCGCTCTTCGACCCAAAAATCTTGCCTGAGACATCATTTAAGAAAATTTAATACTTTGTCGAGATATTTTATACGCGCTTTGAAGAACGGAAGTTACGAAATTGTGGGATATACTCAAAGGTCAAGACGAAACTTTCCACAGACGAAAGTAACGACATTCTTCTTGAAGAAATATTCGTAACACCAATGGTCTCCAAGTCGCATTGCTAGTGACCCATTGAGTCAAAAAGATATAAATACTGGAAAAGTTACAAGGACAGCTCTAGAGCACATCGCTGGCAATACCCACGTGATACGTAAAATAACTCTGTCTCTACGTAATCACCCGATATCTATTGCAAGTAGTTTCTTTCAAGTATTTGAGAATAGTCTGCCTTTTTTCTTTGCCAAAATAACTTTTCAGATATCCGATACAAAAAGCATCCAGATCCTTACAAACAGCTATGTGAGCTTACAGCCACAACTTATAGTAAAAATCAACTCTCCCGTCTGGTATCTCGAGATGTTCATTTGAAATGGAAAACATGAGTGATCGAAGTGGCAGTCAACTGGCGTTGCTCGTAAAAAGCAGATCCTCGTTTTATGATGGTAAGCGCCAGATATAAGGGATAATGAAGACTCAATTTTCAGTGGACAGAGGTCGCTTAAAAGTGTATCTCGATCGATCGCTTTTCTGTAACGACTTTATCGTGACGTTGATAAGGCGTGGGTCGCATCGGGAATGAAAAGGACACAGAGGAGTTTCCAATGGCATCAGAACAAGAGGAGATAATATGCATCGCCGTAAGCAGCTGTCAACAACAATAATCAGATGGCAATAAAACTTGGAAAATTTTTTTTACGCACAGACATTCCTTCGGAGTGTTCGCGAGAGTATTATGAACAGATGACATGATGGGTATTTGTACCACGGCATCCTTTTGCAACGGACGAGGTTTGCCAGGCAAAGAAAAAAAAAGAAAGCCTAATACCACTTGTCAGGCAGAGGTAATCGTAATGGCTAGCTCCGTGAACAAGGGATGAAAAGATACACACTGTCTCCTGAGGCGATGATGGCTGAGTGAAGGTCGCAAAAAATTCCTGCATTTTCTCGACTTGTCCGATCATTTGTGCTAATGATAGGGACATATGCCCCGCTGTTCAAAATCAGATACGGAAACCACAGTTCTTCCGTAGCGGAACGGGAGTAGTAATGATAACACCTTCAATGACAACAGCTCAGGGTGATGCCAGGCAACCTCGGAAATAAAGAAATGCACGAGCTAGACCCAGGCTCTCCCCCCTGGGGATGATCGTCAATTTATTTCTCTCTTGCCTCATCCGGTCTTTACGCCGTTCTTGTCTGCTGTGATCTGCTGCGTTAATTATTTCCGTGAGGTTCTAAATTGATGATATCATCTATTATCGGATAGCATTTTCTCACTGCACATAGCATTCAGCAAACAAATTTGAACTGTCGCCACATGGGTATTTGCAAGCACGTATGCAACAGCGCCAGTAATGACATGCAAAGATAACGTGCTTTTGGAGATAAGGATAAACCATGTAAAAGTCCTAAAATGGAAACGGTGCCGAGAGGGCGGGTCACGGGAGGGGGGCCGAGAAACCCGCTGACTACGTTTTTTATAGCACTAGTACGGCAGGAGTTTGCTAAGGGAGGGCGGGGCAACAAGGAGGAGGCTGAGGAAAGAAGATATTGATCTCGAATGCACCATGCAAGTAATAGAACGCACAGCACAGTGATCCATGTGCGCCAATTCCTTGTTTCTTGCAGCACCGAAAAAGGGGGACGATCAAATCTATTTTGGAGAACCAGCACCCCGTGACAAAGTTGCCACGGCAATGCATCCATCCATCGAGGACTGCGGTGTATTGCAAGATCGAGAGAGCCCGATGGAGGAATTTTGTCATTTCGACCCCGCTCTATCGGACGGTGACATTGCACCAAGCAATTTCGTCATTTCGATGCATGCTTGACTCGTGTAACCTCGATGCAATTTTTTCACCGCAACGTGGCCTGATTCCCGTAGCACAAATGATTCACACACAACACCAATGAGATGGAAATCCGGTGGCGTGTCTTTGCCGTATATAAGTGAATGCGCCAACTCTTTGCACTTTTTCTCTTTCTCTCATTTTCCAAATAATACCAAGATTATTACAATACTCTTCCTTCTCTAATAATCATGCCCGGCTCTTTCGTTATTGGTATGTATATATCTATCCCCCTTCACCTTCTCTCCAGCTGGTTTGCTTACATTGCTTCCATTAATATTAGTTGGCAACTCTGGCAAAAAGATCTCTCTCGAACATCAAAGCCATCCATGCCCGCGCTGCAAAAGTCAAGCTTCCGTTCAACTGACGCGCTCTGAAAAGCAACTTATCGTCCTCAACAAACGTATTGCAAACAACATGCGTGTTCGCTACGAATGCTCCAAATGCAGCTGGAAAAACGAAGAACTGCCATACGACAGCGACATGCTGACGCAACTCGAGAAATACCTCTCTGAAGGATCTGACGATGAACAGTTCACTTACTACTACTCGACCTCACCATCATCCTCTGCTATGCGATCCACCGAAGCAGCCTATTAATCCGCTATACATCTCTTTACTATGGACATTTCGAAAACGTACGTTCGAATCTACTACGCCTTCTAACGACGACAGCAACAACAACAAAAAAGTGTATATAATACTTTCGACATTTCCTTACGCAAACCGCGCAACAACAACAACCTCTCTCCCTCTCTCCTCTATTACTTTCTTCTTGCCTTAATTCTCAGCAGCATTCTTCTACTATTGTCAATGTATATATCAACGCATAGATTATAGACATTGGAATCGAGATACCACATCTCTCACATAGCTTGCATACATTCCTCCATCTAATATCTCCTCCACGTTTTCCTCTTTCTTAATACAGTATTCGACATTTTAACGCACAGAAATCAAGTGCTGGCATACAAAGTTTGCAATTTACATCATTTCTTCGACTGTCCTACGTATGAGTGTGAACTCTATTTGAATAGCTGGTAACTGCGCCGCCAAGTAGCGCGGAAGAGTGGAGATCTTTCATTTGCCTATCTCCCTCATGCTCGATGAGAAAAAAACTTTTAAAGACCCCAAATGGGTTAGGTTTCCTTAAATGATCTTGTAGCCGCCCTTCCCTTTCTTTCATTGAACATACTCTTTTGGGAAGGTTATTTCATCCCCGATGGAAACCGAAAATAGCCGGGCTAGATGAAGGGGCTTAAAAAAGTATTATTACTGCAACGTCATTCCACCTTGCAGGTTGTTGTTAACGTTGGAAGGAGTGCATTAGAATACTATATCGGTACTGTACTACTAAATAATCGTCGGCGGGAACAGAAACGTCTGACTCGACATTTGTGCTCAGCCAGATAATACTCCCACACAGCGCACTCCGCTTCTCACTACAATCTTCAGTGGTTCTTCTCCAGCAATGCCCGACTAAACTTTATAAAAAAGAAGAAAGCTCTAACATATCTTGTGCAAGGTTTCCGGTGCACCTTCGTGCCACCGAATTAATTTGGCTCAGCAGGTGGCAAGCACGGCTACTATGTCGTCGGCCAAGTTGGTAATAAGTGCATCCAGCGGAACATCACCTCGCTGTGTTGATTTACTGCCGTAAAAATCAAAAACTTACTGTTATAGGCTGTGCTGACATGAATTGATCGAGCGATTGATTGCCAGAATGAGCACCTAGATATCAGCTCATATCCATACAACCAATTTCTAGAAACTCAGTTTCATACATTCAGTGCTTAGTAGCGTTTAACCGCAACATGTACACAAGTAGCACCTACGTCATGGCAACGACGACAGTGCACGAGACTCGAAAACGAACCACGAGCTGCTAATATGTTGTATCTTAATATCAATTTGCTGGCATCACGAATCAGTCATAGCCTCGATGTAAGCAGAACGTTCAATCTGGTTGCGAAAGAAAACATTGGAAGCAGATCAATAATCCAAATGAAATCAATCCTTCGTGAGCAGTGGATATATCGCCCAGCAATGGTTGCCAAAGACAATGCAGGTAAAGAAAGATGTCTAGAATAAGGCTTTGACCTAGAAGAGATTTCGGTACATGTCTATCAGAAGGGGGAGGGAATATTTATTCACTCTTTTTCCCACTCGTGCTGTTGTTGAGTTCATCAGGCAGCCATTCCATCAAATTGCTGATATGTTCTTGTCCCTGTCCATCGACAATGACCTTCCGTACCGCCTCGCCTTTCTCCTTGACGAGATCCTCGACGGTTGTTCGCTGGTCCCGGAACCAGCCCAGATTATCCGCAATAAGGTGCCGGTTCTTGCACCCTGGACATTCTATCAAGACGACGCCTTTGGTGTATGCAAGTTTAGACATGATATGATGTGACCGGTCCTTGCACACCTCGCAGGTGAATCCAATAAGTAGTTGGTGCTTTGGATCGACCGGTTCCTCCTCTTGTGCTTCTTGGCTCCTCCGCAGTGGTTGGAAGGCATGCAAAGTGCGTTGCTGTTGTTGCTGCTGCACTGCTGCAATTGGTTGGATAAATCGTCTCGCCAACATTGTTGCTCTTGCCACTGGACGTTGCAACATTGCACATTTCGTCAAGTGTCGTGAACTCTGAAATAATCTAGTGTTTCGCAGCATTTGGAGCACTGTATCTGTAGATCTATGGGTAACTTTGGTGGCAACGTTGTCTTTACAGCAGAAAAAATGCGCTGAGCTAAAAAATGGAGCTTTACTGGTTTTAGTTCTAGCGACGTCCCACATTTCTCAACGCTCTCTACGAAATGTAAGTCGCTTTTCGAGAGCGGTATGGTCGTCCTATGAAAAACCAAAGTCGCACATGCCACAGGATTCGACTCATTTATTGAGAGCAGTAATGTCACCATAAAGGAAAATACGAGCAGGTCAATCGAAACACGGTCTCTATAGGCTCTTTATTGGCAAATCCTTTAATGTCGCTAAGAAGCAGGCTGGCATAAGTTTCAGCAACCCTGGCCATGAGCGTCTCGTTGTCTAATAGCTTACAGCTCTCTTCACTACGGACCAAAACTGCTCGATCGGGTATAGTTCTTAGGAATATGCAGGGAGATATCCTCGTGAACAATCTGTGTATTTCTGTGTGATATTCGGTTGTCTTGTAACGATGTAGTAGTAGGCAATGTAGGTCCTTTGAGACTCTTACCCGTACTATTATAGGATGAGGAGAAAGGGTAGCTGCTCCTGATCGGTAATATATGATAATTTGGAGTGAGGTCGACCAGATAGAGGTGATATGGGTAATTCTCAAGGCGAAGGTAGAGCTTTGCTCATGCGTCCCATTTTCCATCCTCCACCAATCATGGATGGTGCATTCCAAGTGCATCTTCACACAACTTTTGTTTGAATGTCTTTGTAAATGACTACGTACATTATCATGCTTTACTCGCAAGAATTTCCCGTATTATTTTTGGTTCGCTTTAAGCTCGGTTTGCAGACTTTCACCCTATTTTGAGAACTGGAAAAGCGACTCGTCAATTTTAATCAAGACTAGATGGAACAACAGAAGAGCTTTGCGATGCAAGACTGCTACATTTACATGAATGCTCTTGGCATTGGTTCCAACACTATAATAATGCAGATGGGTTGGCTTGTGGCCCAATCAACAAACGTCTCTCTTAAATCCGTTCGCAGGAACAATTAACTCTTGCCAGTCGCTTCTTGACAACATACCCTCGCCGTATCCAACTTCATCGACCATCTGTCCGGCATAGGTTTCAATGCGGTTTGCTGCATCACCGTCGAGTAATTATGATTTATCCGCACGTTCCTCCTCCTCATGCTCTTCCTCGGCAGGTATTGTGTACGGGTGAGCGAGACATATAAACAGTCCGATCCAGATGGCCAGCGTGCACCATCGCTTCGAACTTCGCTTGGTCCATTTCGATCACCCGCTGTCAATTTTGTTAGAGAAATAAGTAAATCTATAATTTTTTTTAACTTAAGGCTGATGATTCTCAGGAGTACCTTTGCCACGTCCTGGTAGTGGCCAAAAGTACTTGGCACCGTCACTATGGTATTTCAGTAATCGACCGAAGAGCGGGTCGAATTTGAAGGAATAGGCACAAGCTTTTTGATTCTGGATGCCTCCAGCCTCAATTATGGCATCGACATTAATCTTCGACTGCGTTTCGGAGATCTCCCCCATAGTATTCATCTCTCGGACTAATTTCGCATTGCACTCTGACCTTTGGATCATCCGTCACATATGTTATTTTTGTGCATGTGTCTCTTGTGCATTTACATACCACTTCAAAATATAGCGCTGGTCCAAGAGAAATCGGATTCAGCAATGATGCGTACAGGTTAATCATACACCAGTCTTCGCGATGGACCTGTAAGAGCCGTTTGGACCTCCACAGTCGCTCCCTACTCTATGTTTGAGCAAAAAGATAAGCAAATATAAGCGACATGATTGTACTTTCATGGTGTTGAGCACTGTCCTTATGTAATCCATCGTGCCATGGATGTCCTTCTCGATATCCGCTTCGGCGTAGAGGTCCTTAATGATTTCTCGGATGTCATTCGGTCCCTTAGACTCAGCGACCTGTCGCAACACCTGGAGCTCGTTTTCTGTCGCGACGTAGTCGAGTTTGAGGGACAGCTGATCACATGCAGCTTTCAGCGCAGGTATTAAGCGTCTGGTCACCGATGTTGTAGTCAAGTTCATCATTTTATCAGGACCGCTGCTCATTCTATGAATAAAAGTTGAGTGATATGGGAAGACGACTTGCTTTTACGCAGCAAGGCGCTCCAACACCGCAGCCGGCGCCAACTTTTCTAAGTCTGATGGCTGGAGAGGAGTTTTTCGCTTTGGACTGACTATGTTGCCTGAGGTTCGCTGGCGCTTGTTGGCTTGTGCAGCAGTATCCATCCTCTCAACCCGTCCTGCGGTTGTCATGGACTACTGCGAGCTCGGTCGCAGCAGCATAGGCATCGCTGACCGTCTACAGGATGCTGTAAGATAAGAATCCATGTGGCATTCGTGTACATGACTAACCTGACACGAAGCACACAGGAAGACCTTCGAGATAACTTTGCTTTTCATGATGTCAAACAAGCCCTTCTTCCATTTTGCTGCTTTCGCGGGATCTGATGTACTTAGCTATGTCGCTAGACGTATTGGATGGGAACATTATCCATTACAAAGTAGTAGCCCTTCATGTGTGGATACTTATCCATCTTTTCCATTGTCGCCCCCAAAAAGCTAAGGTCCAGTTACTGTTCCTGTGCTCGTAAGTTCAGCATAAACTCCTCGCTTTCTCTTCCTGGCTGACGGCTGTGGAAGCCTCAGGCTGCACTTGATCAGAGATCGCGCCCAAGATCATGGTCGTCTGCGCTCGTGTTTTGGCCACTGTGACAATTGCAGGCGAGCCTTCCTTTGACCAGGTCATACTGCGCTTCATGTTAACATGGAAGGCAGACTTAACAAGGAGGACGCAATTCACACCTGCAAGAATTCGACATCAATTTTCATTGGAGGATCAAATTACTTTGTGGAAAGAATATACAGACAAGTACGCTGACTAGCACTCATAAGGATAAGACTCTGAGCTCTTTAAAACTGTGGTCTTCACTCATAAGTATGTGAAAGGCAAAGTCCATGTTAGTTTATTTACAAGTCATCATTTTTTCTATTACTATGGGTTATGATGGTATCATGAGACGTGAGTCATCAGGTAATGATGTATAGCAGAGGCTGCCTCCATATTCCCGGCACAGAGAAACGCTTTGATAAATAATTTAAAAGTAATATCATCTGGCTTCATGGAGTTTCCAGCGCAAGGAGCAAACATATTGATGAACGAGGAAGCGTGTTTGCTGGTTGGCTTTTCCGTCAGCTTAATTAGAGTGTCCCACAAGTCTTGGTATTCACCGCTTTGAGTGTACTGGAGTATTCGCAGCTGCTCTTGCTCTGAAAGCAACGCGTGCCCCCGCAGGACATCTGAAGGTTTTAGACCAATGGCGGATTCGAAGATATCCCACAACATTCCACTCGATAGTGGATAGGGACCATGCTGTGTCCAGCGTCTTGTCAGCTGCTTCGCGGTTGCAAAATCGCCTTGAAGCTTGAGCATCCGCAAATGTGATAATTTTCGGTGGTCGAGATGAAGGAAACCTTGAACCAGCAAGTTGAATGCAGTTACATCCAGTTCTACTTGAATATTGCTCTTCTTGAGAGCCTTGATGAAATTTACAGTGCGTCCCCATTCGCCTTGAGCCACCCAGCCTTGCAACATTGTATTGACAGTGTAGTTGTCTGGCATGACCCCGGCCTCGACCATACGTCTAAATGTACTGTAGGCCGCTTCAGGATTCTTATTATATACAAATGCCTTGATAATAATATTGTATGTGACATTGTTCGGTGTGTGCCCATCTGTGAGCAAGCGCTGGAAAATACGTGTCAGTTTTGCCAAGTGAGGTGTCGGATAACGCGAAGCATAGCAGTTGAGGAGCATATTGTAGGCTGCTAGTTCAGGCCGTCCAGTTTTCCGTTGGCAACTAGGTAGATGCGATCGTCGAACCATATTCAGCCATGCTTCCTCGACTTTGGACATATCGTTGTTGGCGATTGCAGCTTCAATGAAGATCCGGTGGATACCGCTCATTGTCTTTGTTGCTGGAAAAATACCAGAGCGCACAGCCGAGATTGTCGATAGATAAAGTTTGTATGCAATGTTAATGTCACCGCGTTCACCAAGCTTTTCAATAACCCGTGCTATGCCTTTCAGTCCCACCCGAATACCTAGTGCGTCTTCCATTGTCTGCATTCCCCTGACAGCTAGATGCCCAGGGACAAGCTTGACATTTTCTCTTTTGAGATTTAGCACCGATAATGTAACACGTAGAATGCTTTTGCGTGTCATCTCTATTCGCATATTCTGCACCATGTGCCGGAGACCAGGAAAATCGCCACGGGAGATGCGAGCCGCTAAAGCTGCCAAGGGTATCCGTCGGTTTGTGTCCAGCACTCGAGAAATTGTATCCTTCTCCCATGTCTTGTAAAGTTGGACACATTTGTTCCAATGTCCATGCTGCAGCAGACTCTCCAGAATAGTTGCAAAAGGTTCCAATGCAATATTCAGTGCTTCGTTTCCTTCCGCCTGCTTCTTAAGTGCTTTGTCGTAGTAGCCAGAAGACTTGAGGAACAAGAATGCCCGATCGAATTGATGATCCTGCACCATTTTGCGTACTACCGCCCATTCATCCATACCATCCAAATCTGTACAGGATGGCGCTGGTGTATTTGCTACAAACGACTGCTGCAAGACCTGCACGGTAGCTCTGGTCGGCTGGATACCGTGTTGCTTCATGTATATGAGTATCTGCTTCGCAAAATCACGATCGCGGGTTTGGGCAACAGCTCTGAGCACAGTATCGCACATGGTGGCGGTTGGTGCTATGCTTGGATATGCCTTAATCAACAATTCAAAGAGATCACCGAGGTATCGTGATGTAAATATCTTTTGACGACTGTCCCAGGCGATCCGTTTAACATATTCGTTGGCAAATATCTCCCAAGACGCTGAAGATGCGGTGATCTCCATATCCACCCCAGATCCAAAATCGCATTTCTTCATTGCATAAATGTAGGATTTACAAATGTCATTTGCCATGCTCTGCAGCAACGGTGTAAACATTTGGTCCACAGGTTCCAAAGACAAAATCTTGCGTACTGCACGCATAGCGTAAGGCACATTGTTCTTGCTGCAGCTGACGCGTACAAAGTGATCAATGCATCGATAGAGACTTTCTCCCTGAAGCTGGTGCTCAGCTATCCCTTCCTCGAGCGTCGCAAATGCCGGTTGTAGTACGTTGCAATCCAGTGCCGATCGTATCATATGCTGATAAACTTCTCCATCTGCAAGGTCTTGCTGTTTTAGTTCTTTAAATAACATTTCAGCTTGCTCAAAACTGCCTGTTCGTCCGTAGGCGGCCATGGCCATGAGCATGACGGGTTTTGTGCGTGGAATGCCGAGTTGCTTGATATCTTCGTAGATTTGCCGCAATCTTCGCCACTGCACGGACCTTCGTTTTGACCGAGCGAGAGTATACAGCGTAGACATGAACTGCTCGTACTTTTGAATGTGCATATTTTGTTTGCTCGGAAGGGGCATGAGTGTGTATGCATTCCAGGCTGCACCTGCGAGGTGGATATCTTGCAAGCTTGTTAAGAATTGAGCCTCGGCTTCGGTGGTTGTCAATCGTGTGTCCGGAGAAGTAGGAGGAGCTGTTGTGCGCAAGGCAGCGGTTGCGTACGGCTGGGAAGGTGGTGGTAGTGATTGGAAAGGTGGCCTGTGTCGAGTGCATGTAAATAGAAGCGGGTGGTATCTGTGGAGGTGTATATCCCGCCGTGCTCGCAACGTGTTTATGAATCGAGACGCAAACGGCAGCGTCGTCCGATGGCCCGTCTGTTGCAGCGAGCGAAAACATGACCCGCTCAACTGTATGGACATATCATTTAGACTGGGCGCGTAAGCGTTGCGAAAGGATGCAGTAAGTATGGGAGCGATCCTGCGTCTGTCTACCTGAGACAGTGTTCTAAGTGTGGCTTGCAGGGACTTTTGCAAGGTCCGTTGGGGGTACAGGAAAAAAGACAGCTCGAGCGTCATGGCCTCCACTCCCCAGAATGGAGAAGCGCTTTGGCATGCTCGGAGGAAAGCTTGGAGAGAAGCGAGACCTCAACAGCCACCAGTGACAAGCTCGCAATCACTAAGTGCTTGGCTTAATGAGAATATTCAGGATCGGAAGCAACACTTGGGTATCTACAATTCGCTTGTCGTCTCTCGGAAGCCGCTGAACAAACCGATTCCATTATCCTTTATTGTAAGATTGAATGAATCGAAATTATTAAAAGCGATAGGGTTATCAATCCATCTATATTGTAGGTCAAAGTCCTTGTGGAAGGATGGAAAGAGGACGGAACATGGCCCGAAGGCATGGAGGCACCCAGAACAACCGATGCAACCGGCTTTTAACAACATTTTTGACCTTTCAAACGCATTTTGCCGATTTTCATCATATCTTTATTGTACTGTATTTGCAGATATTCATCAACGTAGTAATTGTCCCGACATTTTGTATTATAATCTACATTAAAATTTTGTGAAAATGGTTTATTTACGCACTGCAGAAGAACAAGTAGGTTAGGAGAGGGGAGTGACGGATATCGAGCGTATTTACGCTTATGGTTTGTATGCAGGAGAAATTGTATCTTTTCTAGCCGCATTTTTGCAGCATTGTTCTTGGATGTTGATCACGGCTGCTTTTCCGTGACCGGCTAGCACCAGCTCTTTGTTTGCAAGAATAGCTTGTCTGTATATGCGTTCCAATGGCGGCATTTGAGGTTGCTTTTGATGATCTTTGCAAAAAGGAAAAAAAGACCATTGTTAGCCTGATTAATACGATCATCTATTCACAAGACAACTTACTGAGGACAGCAGTGTTAAGCGCTGTCGCGAGATCGTCCCGACACGACTTGTCAAGCAGATGCGCTGTGGGACTCTCGTATACATCGTGATAAGCTAACAAGGAAAATATTTCCTGTATACATAGGTCAGTGACTCGCTGGGATTGTGGATGTATCGAATTGTACTTGCCACGAGGCGGGACCTTATTTTTGGCCGTTCATCGTTACGATATTCATCCTGAAGTTGCTGACCATACTTCATGATCTTTCTCATATGACTGGACGACGAATCTTCCTCGAGGTCTTCATCAAATAACGTCTCCTCGAGCGTCGTTTCCTGACTGAGGGGTGCATTGTTGCTGCTAACACTGAAAAGACTGCTACAAGTGCTGCTCCGCCTTGTGGAAGCTCGGCGATGGCGGCGGGTGGAGCCGCTGTGTGGGGCAAGTTCCTCGTCTTGATCAAAATGGTTGTCGACAGCTGTGGGGGACGCGGAGAATGCCAGAAAACCGTTGCTGTGATTGTTTGGTGAAGCAGAGGCTGCAATAGCCGCGTAGCTGAGTCGGCGTTGCCTGTTAGCACCTGGAACGTGCATTGAGGGTGTGGTAGCACAGCCGGAACCGACGGAGCGACGCCGGCCCGTGCTGTGGATCGAATTTTCGTCGGCATCGTGCTCTTCTTCGTAGCAGATGGACTGTCTTCCACTGTTGACACTGCAGTGGTCTTCATCAGATAACTCCGTATCCTTTCTTGATCCCTCTTTATTCACGTAATCTCGCATCATTTCGACGAATTTCTGGCATTTCAATTCGAACAAAACGTCTCTGCCGATTTCCATGTCATCCAAAAGTCCAGGAAAAAGCTCGTTCGTGAGACTGATTGCAGTTTCAATGTCGCCAGCAATGACAGCTTTGCGAATATCTGTTTGTCAGGCAACTGTGAGATTATTTTGCCATTGATGGGATTTTCTTTTTCGACACAACTTACTTTGGCGATTCAGCATATCCTTCTCGGCTTTCTGGATATTTGGACCGTAAAGTCCAACTTGGGCTTTCTCCAAAGAAATCTCCTCCTCGCACAACTGATTAGAGTCTTTGATAACAGCTTTGGCTGTGGACATGTAGCCATGATGGATAAGATAAGATAGGATAAGCTGGTTCAACTGGCTTTGCGGTGTGGGTTGCAGCGCAGGTCTGGTCGCACTTGCTGCTCGAGTTTGACCAATATCATCCCAAAGTTTGGTCTTGTAATCCTGACCGGCTTGCGTTTAAGCTTTCGATTTTTTTTCCCAAGCATGCTCAATGAAGTCACGTTACCTTTATATATTGCGTGATGTCGAATAGAAATGATTCTTGTCCAAAATTCACAGTAACGCGCTCGCCAGGCGTGCGTAGGCCAACACACGGGTACAATTCGGTGTCGCGCGGGATATCATCGAACGCGTCTCCAAGCAGTGTGCCGTTCTTGGTGTAAAAAGCAGTGCTTTCAGCAAAGTTCACGCCACAACCGATCACATCGCCTGTTGTGAAGCAAGGGCCGTAGTGTCGGCCGGTGCCGGAACCTGCAAATGCATTGCCGTCGTCGCCGTGATATCCCCAGGAACCGACATCCCAGCCTGTTAATAGTCGGAAGTATTGTTACAACAGGCGGATACGGGAGATGGCCGACTGGCAAACAGTTTGCTCATTACCTGGCAAGCGCTCAAGCTTATTTTCGCCGCCACAAAAACCAATTCCAATATATCCATCGCTCCCTTTCGAAAGAACATGCATCTCAAAGTAGTATATGCCACATTGCGGGCGCATGGGAAAATTTGCTCTAACGGACGCAGCATCTGCTTCAGATTTTCCGGGACCTGTGAGAAAGGAGGTCAACCAAGGTGTGACTAGTCGCATACTGCGTCCGTTTGTTACCAGTGTAAGATAAATCAAGGGCGTTTCGGCCGATTTCTATGAAACGGGACTTGTCTTTTTGGTTCCAGCAGGTTGGCAAGCGGAGGTCAAGACTGTCGAGCTCGGCAGAGTGGGGCGACTGACTGTGAGAACGAACAAGCGAGCTTGTCAAACTAGAGTTATGGCTGCTGCTGGTGCTGCTGCACGGTCGCTCTGTCGGAAAAAACGAGCGACGGCTTTGAAAATAATTGTATTGTTCCACGGCCAAGTCGGCATAAAGCGTCTGCTTCAAGTACGTCGGGTACTTCGGCGGAGCCAATGAATGCTGCATTGAGCTCGATGACGTTCCATGGTGGGAAGACCTTCTCGTGTGAGTAGCTTTCCAAGGAAAAGACTGCAATGGCGGAAACGCGGTTGAGTATGACAAGGATGCACCACCAAAGTGGTGCATTGTGGGCCCCAAAGAAGAGGCTGAAGACGACATTGAGTGCAACTGTAAATGGAAACCAACTTTTGTGTGAAAGAACAGGGCTTTGTTGCATGCAGCGGATTCATAGATTTGATTTTTTAGGATACTTTCGCACGACACCTTGAAACGCGTGATGTTGTCGTGTCCACACGTGCCCACAAGCCGGCGCTTTTTTCTTCTTGTTGCACAGTCTGCAATAGCAAAAGTCGACTGATTTTCGTTTAATATGCCTTTTCACTGAACAAGCAAATCCAAACTTTGCTTGGATCACAATTTTGCTATGGGTTTTGACTGGCAACTATATGGTTTTACAAACGCTGTATGACCACTGTACTCCCCACAAAGAGCTTAAAAAGGGTTAAATACTCATGCAATGCAAATTATCCAAACCAACCCTTTTCTTTCCCTGTAAACATGCAGATAGCCCTTTTTTAAATTGCAGCGCGGTAGGTTGGTCAACAATGTGGAGAAAAATTACACTTTATTATTGCTGCTTGGTAGATTCTTTTGCGTTCAAAGCTTCATATTCCCATGTAGTGGCGCGCAAACCGATACCAGCGGGAGCATTCATTGTGAGATACCGTAACCAGCGCTGTACAACGTCTGGGTGGGCATCCTTAATCTGCAATAGTCGTTTGTGCGTTTTGCGTTCAAAGTTCTCCTGGGACTTTTTGTGAACGAAGGGAGACTTGATGACTGTCCAGCGGGAGGTTTGTGTCGGTAATCGAACGATGCCTGAGCATGGCATGCCAAGGTGATATGCAGCGCGCTGTGCAAAGTCGGCGTAAAAGTCAAGTTGTTGTGGGAGGTATCCTCGAAGGTGCAGATTGCATACAGGAATGCCGTGTGTTGGTTCTAATCGTTTGGGTTCTAAACGAACGTTTATCCATTTTTAACTTTTCCCCAAAAAGAAAAAGATCAACTTGCATATGCGAGATAATACCTTCAAATACGTCGCTTATGCTCTTGGTTTCTACCAATGGAAGATCCAATTTATCATTATCCTCGGTCTTTGCTTCTAAAGTTTGTGCCGTTGAGCTGCAGTATACACTCGAGTTAGAATGGCGGATAGCAAACATCCTAGTTTGGTCGTATATAGACGTACATGGAAGCGCGGGTGGAATGATTCGTGGTTGCCAATCGTCTTGGCAACAACAGAAGCGAGCGACGCTGTTACAATAACAGTTTCAGACAATGGCTAACGGAGAGCTCGGTCTAGATGCTTGCAACTTACTGTGGTGAACATATATTTTAATTCAGGAGGAAGAGAGACAGGGTCAGACAAGCCACTTTACATGTCAGGGTTGAAGCGGCGGAACCATCCTGGGTGGGTCCCCGCTGGGCGGGCGCCCGCCAATAACCAAGCTAAGCTCGCAAGCGCCAGGTCTTTCTCTTTTTCGTCAATTATGGAAGCTGTGCAGACTTTTGGTCGCAAGGTGCGTAATACATCGATGAATGAATGAAAGAATGGATGGATGAATGCAAGCGATGATGGATGTCGATGAAATCGAAAGAGACAACCTTTGGAGGAGCAGACTCGTTTCAGCAAATGGGCGGTCATGAACGAATGGGCGAAAATGACACACTGGGGCATTGCTCAACAATTTGCTAACCCAAGCCATATCTGCACAGAAAACCGCTACCGCTGTTGCTCACTGCAAACGTGGACGTGGTCTCATCCGCGTAAACGGCTCTCCTCTTGAGCTCTTGGAACCTGAGATTCTCAAGTTCAAGGTCTACGAAGTCATCCTTCTCCTTGGTGAAGAACGCTTCTCCAACGTCGATATCCGCCTTCGTGTCAGCGGTGGTGGTGAGTATACAGGAAGAATACGATATTTGGAATGATACAGAGAGCCAACCATGTACACTCGTTTCCAGGTCAAGTCTCCCAGATTTACGCTCTCCGCCAGGCTCTTGCCAAGGCTATCGTCGCTTTCTACCAAAAGTACGTTGACGAAGCCTCCAAGAAGGAGATCAAGGAGGCCCTTGTCCAATACGACCGTACTCTCCTTGTCGCCGATCCCCGTCGCTGCGAACCCAAGAAGGTCGGTAACAATGATAGCTACATCGAGGGAATGCAATACTCATACGTATCTATCTTTACAGTTCGGCGGCCCGGGTGCTCGCGCTCGCTACCAAAAGTCTTACCGTTAAACGGCAGTGTCATGTGGCATTTTGGTTTTGTACACTACTTGTCAATTTGCTTATATAAAGAACTGCGGGGTAGTGTCGCCATGCATCGTCTTTGATCTTCAGTGATTCAGTGTTTAACATGTGCATTTCTACGGAAATACTTTGCCGGCTGTGAACAACGACGGGTGTACCAGGAAACGAAAGAGATATGATGATGAGGGCTAGATGATGGACTATTTTTAAGCTATCAATTTAATGGGTATGGATGTACGTGTAACTGTGCGTATGAGTGAAAAGGATTTATCAGTCTTCCTTTATCTCTCTTCTTATCACTAAATAAAAAAAGCAGCTCTCTTAGTAAAAAAAAATGACCACTTGACCTGCCTTTTTTGGACGCCCTCTTTAAGTAATCCATTTCCTCTTTGAGTCGTAAACACTAATCTGGCTAGACTCGAGAATGGTTTTCCTCCTGTTTTTCCAAAAAGTCGCTGTGGAAGCATTTTTTTCTGGAGGTTGTAGCGATTTAGAGTGGGAGGAGGGCCGATTTTTTATGGAAAACTACAGTTAATTACTTTTTACACCTTCCACATGCCTTGGATGGAAGAGTGTATAACAGGATATGGGCTACAAAATTAATGTTCACTTTTGGAGTTTGGCAGACAGAACAGACACCAATCTGAGGAATTCGACTTTGAAAGGTGTTCAGCATCTGTATTCCCAAAGTCCCCAGTGCCTTTGCGCGAAGCGCATCGCGACGAGGAGCGGTCCAACACGTTCAGAAGATATAGAGGTGAACACTACTGTTATGGACCAAGCCGAAAATGCGTATGTGCACGGCGACGCAGGAAGGCCAACAGCAAATCAAGAATATATTCCATCGAGCGCCGGTCCGAATAAACCGGAAATTCGACGGTGCATTATTTGCAGTAGCGAAGCGGATGCAAAACCGCCGGAGAATGGAGGTTTATGAAGGCCAAGCGAGGTTATCATTTAATGCGGATCTCACTGAAAACCTTTTCGGTTAGGGGGACGAGCGCAGCGACCGTTAAAGCACTTGTGCACTAAAGAAACAGCGTTTTGTACGACTTCCTGTTTTATCAGACGATTCCTCTTTTGCTGCTAAAATCCAGAAATGTCAACAGACATTGGTATTATTTTTCCAGGAGTTTCTGTACTGATGTTCAACTGCTATAAAAGCCAGCGAAGTGGAAAACGTCCATAGACTGGAGCGGTATCTTCTTCTTTATATCTGTCTTCTGCGCGAGCCAGTTTCCAAAGAAAATGCCACAATGCTGTAGTCGCTGCGGAGGAATCGACCGTGTTCGACGAGCCAGCCGATTGTGCCCCTCCAATAGGTCAATTGAAATTTTAAAAAACAACAGTAATGGTCAACGCTCGACAACAGATGTTCGATTTATATCTGAAAATCCTGAGCATCTTCAACAACCGAGAATAACTTCTCAATCTCTTTCTGTTAAGATTCCTGGAAATACGTATCAACGTCAAATTCGATTCGTAGCCGAAAACCGTCAGCAACTTCAACAGTCGAGAAGAGAGCTTCAGTTCACGTTTGAGCATGAACAATTGCCGGGACCAGAATTTCAATTTGTGTCTGAAAATTCTGATCTTTGTCAACAACCTGAAAGCAATATACATATACATATGTATAGAAATGATATAAATACTGCTACTGCACAACAGTAAGTGCTGCGAGAATTAAGCAATGTATATTCCCGGTGTTCCCCTGTGTACTTGGTTTCGTGGACGCCAGACGAGGTCATTCTTCAAACGCTTTAAAAAACCGAAAGCTTCCAAGATCGTATCATATTGCACGCGCTCCACAATTCAGGATTGGTCATATAACAGGAGCTGATGTCCACGACCATACCCATATACTGCCAGACGAAAGAAGAATTTGTTCACATTGTGGTGCTCTTCTCTGGCTCTGGGTACGATCCTCTGGCAGTAGAAGGAGTCCAATCTTCGTTCTATGCTGCGGGAATGGAAAGTTGGCATCTTTGCCTATACCCCAACCACCATCAGCATTGCTTCAAAGATTCCTAACAGAGGATACATTGGCAGGAAGAAATTTCAGAGATCAAATAAGAGCTTACAACAACGTACTGGCCTTTTCGTTTATTGGTATGGATGTTAATAATTCTGTCGCACAGCGTAATGGAACAGACACGTATTGTCTACGAGTATGCGGTAGAATATGTCATCAGATTGACTCCATCCTCCCAGCACCTGGGCAAAGCCCTGTATTCTCTCAAACATAATTCATGATCCTACATTCCAAGTTCATCACCGACTTTCGATCTTCAATGACCTTGATCTACTCCTTTTAGAAGAATTACAGCAGCTTTTTTTTTTATATTAACCCTTTTGCTCGAGCTCTACAGTCAGCAGCCGAACGCCTATTTCGTTAACCAGGAATGAACTTGAATATCCGTATCAGCCGTGATGCATTCAGACGCGAAGGCCGCCAATACTCTGCCCCAGAAACAGCAGAAGTCGCCGTTATAATTCCTGGAGACCAAGATACTGAACGAGCCATTGCACGCCATGACGTTATGTATTTAACGAAGGATTGTGAAGTACGACACATCAATGAGATTCGTTCGTTCTACGACCCATTCCACTATGTATTACTTTTTCCGCGTGGAGAGCTTGGCTGGCATCCAAACATTGTACTTTCTGATGCCGACATAGACGAGGATACGAATGTTGAAGATACTATGGAAGATAATAATAATCATGTAAATAATAACGAGAACGCTACCGAAGATGTAGCTCTCAACGATGAAGAAGAAATTGAAGATCATGATGGGGACGAGACAGAAACTACTCCTCCACGAAGACGTCGGGTCATCACCCGTGAATTTTAAGCTTTTATGATCCAAATACGAGGAAGTTCCTATCGCACGTATGCTGGCCGACTTTTTTATGAGTACATTGTTGATAACTACGCAAAATTCGAAACGCAACGTCTTCGATATTTACGCTTAAACCAAGCTCAGTTGCGTGCATATTTGTACCGCGGAGCAGCTGACGCTGTTTACAAGGCTGATGGAGCCCATGTTGATGCAAAACAAATTGGACGACGAATAATATTGCCGTCAACTTTCATTGCTGGACCGCGATATATGCATCAGCAATTTCAGGACGCTATGGGAATTGTTCGACAACGTGGAAAACCAAATCTATTCATTACATTTACTTGAAACCCGCGTTGGCCGGAAGTAACCCGAGCATTACACGCAGGACAAGTGGCATCTGATAGACCTGATATCGTCTGCACAGTGTTTAACGAAAAGCTTCGATGCTTAATGAAGAACCTCAAGGTTAACAAGATATTTGGTACCGTTATTGCCTCAGTGTATGTTGCGGAATTCCAGAAACGTGGTTACCCATGCACACATATTGTTAGTACTTGGGGCCATCGAAGAAATCGATACCATTGTTTGCGCAGAATTGCCAGATCGCCAGGAAGAACCTGAGCTGTACGAAGCTGTCTCGCAACATATGTTTCATAGACCGTGCGGCACTTATAATCGCCAAGCTTCATGTATGGAGAATGGTAGATGCAGCAAACGCTTTCCAAAGAGCTTCCAGGAGGAGACAATTATTACAAAAGAAGGCTACGTGATGTATCCAGACGAGACAATACAGACACTGCACCGCCGCATCCGTGCCCTAACTTCCCTGCGATGACTAGTCAATGGGATTGTACCTTTTAACAAATATGTTCTTTTAAAGTATAACCCTCATATCAACGTGGAAATTTGCTTCAGTGCTCGATCCGTCAAGTATTTGTACAAGTACGTCTATAAAGGGCATGACAGAGCCATCGTCCGCCTGCAAGAATATCAGCAGCAGCAACAACAATAGCAATCTGAGGTAGAGGAACAGCCTACAATTGACGAAATCAGTATTTAGCAAAATTCTCGTGTAAGCTAATGAACATCGTTTTGTTTAATACCTCCAAAACTGCTAATTCGCAAATTTGGAAGCTGTCAAAGAGCTTCCTAGAAACTAGCAACGAAAACAGATAAAGGAGCGCTTTTTTATATTATTACTCTTATTTCCGAGGAAACCATGTCATCCAAAGAACGCGTATCAAATGGAGGAAGACGCTCACACTCAGTCTCGATCAACGTTATCTGAGCAGTTTGCTTGATTGGTTCGGTCAATAAATGTGAGTGCCAATCGGAATAAATTGAGCTCGTCTATGTATCAACTTATGCATCCTCAGAATAAGCAGGAAACTCTGATTTTATATACTGTGCAAGTGCTGATCGCAATAGATGAGCATTCGACGGTACTGCGCTGTCGAATTTTGGCTACAAAGATCGGACAAGCATCTTACGTGACAGCTAGAGTCATCCTTCCGGAAGAGAATGCATCTCGAGTGCATCTCTCTTCAGAGATCTTTATATTTACTTAAAGAGCAAGAAGATACACTTCAGCGAATCCAAACAGATACTTGCATTTAACCTTCGATTCAATTGCTTATCCATGTGCCCGGCTGCTGCCAAAAATTATTAAAATGATATATTTCGGTTGAAACTACATAGATTTCCATGAACAGTACTCGAATTAGCTTACAGAGTCACTAGATGACGCGGGCGGTTACGTGTTGTTGTTGGCCCCGTCAAATTTCCAGCGCATAAGGTTTTTCCTCTTCCTTCCTTTACAGCAGTTATGCACTGTCAGAGCCAAACCTGGATTTCCGTGCATAACATGGCCGTTCCTCTCTGCTCAACTTCCAGCCGAGGGAGCATACTAACTATAATTTGAAGTTACTGTTGCAGGCAGTATGGACATCGAAGACGACAATTTTCAGCCATCACCGGTTGTACGCAGGACTAGAGGAGCAAAAAGAAAAAGAGGTAAGCTACAAAGTCTGCTATGAATTAACGGTGATGCTTTTAAACAGATTCTTGACTCTTGATCACGTTCCAGCAGTTGAGAACCACGATGATGACTTTCAGATATCCTCATCCACAAGTAAACGTAAACCAAGGAAGCTACAGAGAAATAACGTGACAGGTATTCTATACAGGCTTATTATTCCTTGGAATGATGATAGCAAGTCTTGCTGATTCGATGAAATGCCATAGATACTACAAAGAATGGTGACGAGTTCCTGTCGTCATCATCAGCTGCCAATCAATGTAGTGTACCAAGTAACTGCAAAATTTTGTGAATCGTATTGACAGAATAATAGCCCTCGAAATCAGTGAGGAAGACGCAAAAGGTAATGCTCTGACCTGGTATTTAGAAATGATAGCTGTCTTAAAACTGGTGATAAGGAAAACCAAACAAAAAGTCCAAGGCCGAAATGAAGTACGAGCTTGCGAAAGCCAAACGAGCCAGAAAGCAGGAGGAAAAAGCTAAATTGCAAGAGGAGAAACAAGCAAAGAAAAAAGACTCTGGCCAAAGGAGAGTCTGTCCGACATGCAAAGGAACTGATCACTCGAGGTCGTCAAACAAGAAATGTTCGTTTTACAAACCAAAGCGACAACATGCGACTGAACTTGAGCGCACAAGTATTATCAAGACGACGCTAAAGAATATTTGCAAAGAGGAACGATTTGTCAATGCAGTCCAGAAACCTATTGAGCATTTTCGAGACATTACATACGTTGGCTCAGTGTTCGCAAGTTTCTTTTTTTCTCTCCCTTTTGGAACAGAAGAAACCAACCCCACCTATATTATATGATTGGTCTATGCTCTTTTTACGACCATTGCCAGCCAAGGATGTAAAGCACCAGAATCGATCAAGACTGCATTCAAGACTTTTAAGTCTCAAATTCCGGCCTTCGATGCAAAACGTTTCCGCAGCAAAGGTTTCATGACCCTAATCAGCCAAGCCGCACAAGAATATGAAGAAAACATCGGAAATCATATCACCGCAAATATGGTTAAGAAAACCCAAGAGTACATCTTTGTTCGTCTCACAGACGAGAACGACGAATTCTTCATCACTGCTACGGTTTCGGAGAAGAAGGCTTTGGCAGATCATGTTTGCGCAGTGCTGAAGATGGAACCTGGCAACGAGATCAACATACCCAAGTTCATAAAGGACTACGATAAACTGGCTGCGCTCTCTGAAAGGATTATAAAGTTTCTTAAAAGTCAGCATCAAGTTTCCAGTGTCGGCCACCACTATTAATGCAAACCCCGAGCAATATATCCCATGGATGTACCAAATCCTACAATGCATGGAACAAAAAATATTCATCAAGGAAGAAAAACCGCAGGATTACGTATCAAAAGGCTTCGTACACTGACAAGTCAGTGAGGTCACTATACATATACGTGTTCATTTGAAGGATTGATTACTCGCTGTATCGTCGCTAGATCCTCAGCAAAGCAAATTTGAATCTTTCCAAAAGGCTTTTCAACAGCCTAAAACAATCAGTATACGATTCTATCCGAAAACAAGAACCGCTAAAATTATCGAAGTCATTTACAAGACCTCTGCCTGAAGAAAGCATGGAGGCGCTGCAGAACTTCGTAACAACAACACAAGATGAACTGAAAAGGGGATGCTTCAACCCACCCAGATACACTGATCCCAAAGATGCACGCCGATTTTCGATACTACCTCTTTACACGGTACAAAAGAGACATGTTCTACTGAACAATCAAGCGTTTGCAAAGATTATGTACGAAATTGGACCCAAGAGCAACGGCTCACCGTACAAGGCAGACGATCTGCACGAAGCATTTTTCAATCTTTTCTACGTCAAAGATCGGACACAGCACTCTGGAATCTCTTGACACCGACACGAGCCTTTTCTGGTATTTGGTCATACCTCTTTCGAATCCTCTAATAGACTAACGCTCCTCGAACGAATGGTAGGGATAAAATCAGAACCGACGGATACGATGTGGAATTTATTTTCAAGAAGCTAAAGCGACCTCCTCCTAAAGTTCCATTGGAACCAGCTGACATCAATTCCAAGTTCTTGAAAGAAGCAACTATATGGGGTGTTGACCCGGGATTGACGGACATTTCCGTTGCTGCAGATGAGTTCTACAGATAATGTCGTCGTATTCGTTCTGTCAGCGCAAAGGAATACTATGACATGTGTGGATTCAACAAGGCCGCTGAGAGCCGGATAAGGTTGGCGAACATGACCCGCAAACGAAGAAAATCATTGATAGCATACCATCAGCCAAGACAGCGTCCTTGGAAAGATTCAACGAATCTGCTGAATATCGAATTGCAAAACACGACGCGATATGTAAATTCTATGGCAAGGATAATCGGTATTGTACAGAAAATCATAATTATATTCGTCGTTCGTCTGATATTTTGTTACCTAGATTCATAAAATTAAAAATGAAGTGTTATATAAAGAAGCAGAATGCCTTTACTGAGATGGCAAAATGTCTCACTACAGGCAGCAAGAAGTATTCACCTGATAATGTGCAAAAAGCAAATGAAGAAGGCTCTACGAAAAAAGAAATGGAGGCCCTTGCCGCCGGAAGACAAGACTGATGAGACTAGCATCATTACCGCTTTCGGCAACGGAGCATTTGCAAGTACAATGAAAAGGAAAAGGGCGGTTCCCACCAAAGAGTTCCGAAAAGCATTGAAAAGGCAGGTGTGTACTTTGAAGATAAGTTTATGTGAAAATGGAGACGACCAAGATTTCTCAGCTGTGGAGACTGTTTCTAGAAAACGAAAGTACTGCTGGTGTATGTGGATGAATATCTGACATCCAAAATATGCCCACAATGCAAGACGCGAACTGTGGAGAACAAACGCGAGATCTCAGGTGTCAATGAGAAGAGTCAGATGACGATACATGCTGTACTCAGTTGCAAAACCTGTCGTACGGTATGGAACAGAGACCACAATGGCTGCCATGAATACCCGCGAGGTTTTCATCCACATGCAACACAACAAGAATGAGCGGCCATTAGCATTTAGATAATCCTCGTTGTAATTAATACCCCTATTGTAAGATTGGGGTGTGCCTTAACGCCTCAGTCATACATCTCTTGGATGAATGACTTGTTATCGAGATAAATCAACAGAAGCTACTGATTAATTCTCTGCAAGCAATTGACCAAAATCTTGCATTGTTGACGTTGTTGCGGACTGTGGAACTGAAAAAGGAGGATCGAGACCCAAAAATCGACGCTACGCTTCTCTTTTACTTTTTCTCCCACACAGAATGGACAATTTCACTGCGAAGTCATTTGATAAGTCAGATCTGGCATCGTCGTCGGTGCTCCCTGATCACTGGCCAAGTAAGTTTACTTGGTATGCTCCAGCTGGCTATAGCGACAAAAGGGGCGAAACCACTGCTGCGGAGCATCCAGTGGGCGCTTACGAGTCTGCAAACGAGCAAATTCCCACGTCAAGGACGTCGGGAAACGCTGACAGTGGGTCAGTAAATCAGGATTGTGCTGCTCGTCATTGCGAGACAAGCGCACCGCTGGAGACATCCAAACCTGTGGCCGTGAGGTCCTGGTCGATGTCAAGAGCAGCTGAGAGTCCCGAGTCGCTTGGTGCAACCAACGCTGATGGTGAAGAACTGGCTTATCTTGACGAACACATGACTTGCATACTTCAGGATCAGCATCTGCTGAGGAAGGTTGTCCAAATAAACCCGTTCAAACTTAACTCGGATCATGAAGTAGCTAGAGCATGGGAGAATATTGCAACAACTGTTGACCATCACACAAAAGACTACCGAGGAATCAAGCTCTTTCTTTCAGGAGAAAATGCAGAGAAACGCTTTGTGACCCTGATGCACGCATACCATGATTATCTCTCTGGTGGCAACCATCCCCAGTATCAATCAATACAAGCAAATTATAACAGAACGAGGATGGACACATTGGCAGGATATCATTTGGTAGAAAACACAGAATAATGTTGCTTGACTGTTGCTTTATAAGGATTTTAACAGTTGTCAAAGTATACCACGTTCCATGAACAGCCATTCATATCGCAAGAAGCTGTACCTCGGAAGCGGCAAAGAATCAGTGATGAAAATGAAGCTCGTAACTCTGAACAACTTCGAGACCTGAAGGTGATCACAAGGCTTAAAGTACAAATTGATGCGTTTCTCAATTTGTTATGTTAGGAGCTATTGCTGGAGTGCAGAGTGCAACAAAACGATCTCCTTCTTGCAATGCATAAGCAACATCATGAACAGCAGCAGTTAGCCACACATAACCGTGACATTTGGAATTTAGTGCAGGATACACGGGGTCTTATGCGAGAATCGTTTGCGACATTGGAGAACGTGCTCCAGAAAATGGAAAAGACCCAAGATGCATCACCTATGTTGCTCAAAACTATACACAACCTATTGGCGGATTCCCCGTTGCGCAAATTAATGGTGGATTTACGATCCGGGAAGCTGAAGCTAGCGCCAGCGGCCGAGGAGACCCAGGTCGAAGTACCAAAATTGCAGAATGCTCGCGTGCCAGAATATCAAGTCGACCAAAGGTTATATTCCAAACTGGATGACATGATACAAAATTTCCAGGATGAATGGAATTCTATGCAGCAAGATATATGGAAGATGATAAGAACGATGATTGCGATGCAAGAGCGCACGGCGGCCGCGATGATGCAATTTGCGAGAAAGACTGTCGAATAAGTAAAAGCACGACCGTGCCCATGAGCAGAAACAGAAACACATTTGTAATAAAAACGATGCTGTGGAAATGTATTTTCAAAGTGTGTAGCGTTGTGCCTATTCATGTCATGTATTTAGTAATTTAGATATCTTCTACAGGTATTGAATTCTGCATTGTATCAGAAATGCTTTTGGACTTTGGCAGACTGAACAGATAAAGTCCTAAGAGCTGCGTGCACGGCACCATGAACGAAGTATCGCTGTCTAAGTTAAGACATTTGGACTTCCAAAATCAATAATAGCTCACATTCGCAATGATGCAAAGATTTCGAAGAAGCAGTTGATCGAAGGATGATTGTAACTAATCATTAGTAGCTTTTATTTAAGAGACTAAGATATTGCTCACCACATATCCATTGCGCAAGTTCCTCATCCCGCTGCAAGCGCGGCGACATTTTTCCAAGACTTAAACATGTTTCTCCAGGTAAGCAACAAGTAATCGTCATAGGCTCAAAATGCTCATATTTTAATAAAAATGAAAGTAATCCACCGATTTTTCGTTGGAAAGATGGCAGGCATCCGCGTTTAACGTCCAAGACGACGCTTTAGAGTTGTTCAACAAAACACCTTGACTGTAAATTAGGATCGTTATTGTATACGAAATAAACCAGCTTTATAATGATGAGGATTGAGATTCATTGTTACGGGACTTTACAATATGGATGGGAGGAGATTTCTGACTCCAGTTGACCGGGACAGCGCCCATAGGAACTCTGCCTTCAGAGCGGATAACGGATCCAATAGCTATGACGCATACAGGTGAGACTCAACAAATGCTCCTAAACGTACAACAGAAGGGTAACCTACACATGAAGAATCCAAAGGACGCTGCAGAGCCGAGCATGTATTGGCTAAGCATAGAAATGGGTCCCTTGGAGCCACTGCCAAATCTAAAGACTGCAAGTGAGACGATGCTCACGATCGTGGCGTCTTTTGCACTAGCTCTCTTACCTTATGAGGTTGATACTACCGAATACGAACCCCACACAAAGACCAACGGTGCCGCCCATGAGGGCACCCATTTTCATTTTCTCCATAGTCGTGGGCTCCATTATTGGTGATTATGGTGAAGGTGGAAGTTGAAGAAACCGCGCCAAATCGCCAAATTTTGGGCTGACTTGCTTTTAATGCTGCTTCTAATCTGATTACGCTAATTGATCCACTTCTCAAGTAAAGAGCAGCTTAGAACAGATTTAAAATTTCATATTTCAGTATATTGAAGATTATCGTATTCGGATTGAATGCATTCTTTAAGACATTCTATTTCCAAACAATCAAGAGCAGAATTCTTACATTGCAGGTACAGATTGTTGCTGGATCAAAGAATCGTTCCTAAGGCTCGAAACACAAGAGAAACGTATCCAAGTTCCCGGCAATTGGGATCATAGTCTGCTCCCCAAGTTGGGGGTGGGGGTCAGGGAACAAGGTTTTCCTGCAACAATTCCCGACCAACGAGCAACTGGCTTTGGAGTTGTCTTGGGAACCATGAATTCGCCTCGAATTGCGAGTGTGGGACAATCAACAATCTCTTCCAAGGTACACCTCCTGAAATGCGCTTGCCGCTGTGGCATTCGACTGACTCGACGTGGACAAGCGATTGCATATTGGTAACCTCGCAGAAACCATCGACGAGCAAGTCATCTCGAAAGAAGGGGCCTTTGCACTGAACAGGTGTTGCTAACCATTTCTCAATCAGATATCGCCTCGTATCGCTTTGCAGGAAATATGGCAAAATCACTTGCTTCGACTATCTATTCCACACAAAAGGCCCCAAGAAGGGCAAGCCCAGAGATTACTGTTTCGTTGAATTCGATACACAAGAGGTAACCCCTTGTTTGTAACCCTTGGAGATATCGGCCCTTCCATTCACATTCCCTTTCCCTCTATCAGAATGCATTGACGGCCATGAAGGATCTGCATGGACGGGTGCTTGATGGACGGCCGCTATATGTATCTTTTGCATCAGTGGTAAGCAAGAAGGGCAAACTTGCTTCAGATCACGCTGCTAATCTGGCTCAGACGCCGCAGACCCCTGAACAGACGGATGCCAGAAAGAACGATTCACTGCGTAAAATCGATCCTTTGCTCATCAAAAAGGGCTACAGATCATCGAAAACAAGGTATCGAATGATGCAGCAAGATTTTATCCAATTGAAATACTAACATATATACAGGACCGAGATGAAAATCAAGGCTCTTGAACGCAAACTGGAAGCCATGAAGAACAACAAACCCTATTAATCGTCACTGAGCTATATCCTCTTCAGCACTATTTCGGATGAAGATATTGTTAAATGTATCACGATTCCCCTAAATATCATTGTAAGCATTGTTATTATATCGCATACCGTCAAATTTAAGAAAGAAACGGATTCGTCCGCTCTATTGTCTTAGCTCAAAGTTGATATGTATGCATAAATTTTATATGATTCTTTAAGATATACTCGAATACATAAGACATATTTGTTTCTCAAAGTTTACACTCGGTACTGGAACTCGAGAGCCTCGTCACCTACACGGCCTTCATCAGCATCTTGGACCACCTGTGCTGCCTCCTCCAAACCGTCATCTTCAGCTTCAGCTTCTTTGATTAGATTTGCCTTGATCCGATTTGCTCGCAAAAGCGCAAATCGCTGGAACAGCGCTAGCAATATAAATATTATCAAGAATATCAGCGCAATCATATGCCCAAACACTAGTATACTCGTTAGCATAGCACGAAATATCCAAGCACGCAAAATACTTGCAATATCTGGGAGCATCCGATCGGCGATAGATGTTGCTACCTAGCAGACCTGTTTGTGAAAGCCAACAATAAATATCTGTGAAGCTGTATACAGGACGCAGACTCTTGCCTGATGCGTTGTTTGCTGAGACAGCCATGGCCGCAGCAATGCTTCTTTTCATTTCTGGTGCAATGTTACTCATAAGCCAAGCGTTGACGACTGGGTTAACGACAAAGATGCCAGACACTGCAATGCAAACAGCTGCGTAAAGTGCCTCGCGAGATGTCAGTATCATCAAGAGTACATATCCTACGATGCAAATGGATGCACTGGCAATAGCATGAAAAGTGCGCTCATTCCTCTTGTCCGAAGAGTGCGCAAGCACAATCATCTGTAGTTCAATGCTGTTACAAATAATTAGAGAAGTGTGATAACTTTGCCATGTACTTACAACGACGACGGCGCAGAGATAAGGTGGAGCTGTCGTAAAGTATGTATCAGATTGCGTCTGCCACATGGCTCAGCGCGTAATCCGGGTGCATACCTGACATGAGGTTTGCTGAGAGCTTGTCGTCAAATCCCATGCCTTTCACGATGAGAGGTAAAAAGCTGAACAAATAGTGGTTAATAGCAATTCTTCTTTCAAATGGTTCACCTCGCATCTTACTTGGATATGCTGGTATTAGCCACGCTCCCGCTGAAAAACATCAACATCCAGACCCAGACTTTCCAATCGGTTAGAGCCTTGTAAACTTGCTTGCGATTAGAAGCATTGATATCCGCAAGCGTTACATGGTGACTTATTGTGCCATCCTCTTGAAGCCGTGCTATAGCCAATGCTCTCTCCTCTGGTGTGAGTCTACTCCAGGTATCTGGAGAGGCGGGTAGATAAAACCTGTATATACAGTCATCAGTCATTTGTTGGAGATATTTATGCTATTATTCTTTCTACTTGCCATGCGATAATTGCCACTACGACTGTTGGTATTCCCTCAATCAAGAATAGCCACTAGGTGATTTTGGGAATGTTATTGTTACAAGGAAGTTTAAGGTGCGTATGAAGATAGAAACTCTTTACCTGCCATCCGGTCATACCGTAATGGCCACGTAGCCGCAAAATGCCATAGGCGAGAACACCAGCTAAGCAAATATTTCTAGCTGGTATATCAAGTCATCAATGTTCAGAGGAGCAAGATATACATACCGTAAGCATGAGCAGCGACAGTTGAGCCCCAGAATAATGCAATGCGGGTAGCCATTTCGTTCTTTTTGTAGAACAGCGTCAAAAAGAAAATGACACCTGATATGACCATTTGGTTCAGTTTTCGGTTTACAGTCCATCATACTGACAATATTACTTGCCTGGGAAGAAGCCAGCTTCAAATACACCCAGGAAGAAACGTAGTAAAAGTAGCTGCGTATAGCTTTTTGTTGTTGCATGCAGACATGCCATTGTTCCCCATGCTACCATCAAGAACGGAAGCCTGTAGCCGTTGATGTGAGATAACTTTAACTGAAAGGTGCCTGTGATTGCAGATAATACCATCTTCTGGCTGAGAATCTTTTCAATAATATGTTGCTTGGTATCTGAAACGTTAGGAATCCAGCCTACATAAGAGAAAAAGCAAAGATTATAAAATGGACCACCACCGCTGACAGATAAAAAAAAGGTTTAGACTTGCGTAAAATATCGTAATACAGGTATTGAACTGGTCAGGAGTAATGCCAACATCCTCTTCGAAATTGTCGAGCACAGCGTTACCTAAGAATTCATTCGGCGTGAGGAAAGCTGAATAAACTCTATTGTAAAACCAGCGATAACACTGGAAACAAACCCAGGCTTGATCTGTCCAGTGATGAAAACAGATACATAAAGCTCAAAAACGGAAGAAGCATCAAGTCGAGCTTGAGAACGAGTTTACGTTCAAGCTTCCGTCTTGCTTCGAGATCCTGCTCTTGTACGATGTCGTTGTGCTCCACATCTGTAGCAGCTTCGGACGATCAAAGGTAAATATCGCTGTAAAGTCACTGCTTTGTCCGTCGCTTACCCATGGCGAGCGGCTGGTAGTGGTATGAAGAATCAAGCCTCGTCATGACTCTTGCAGTTGGCGATAGGGTCCCTCCCATGCAAAGTGAGCCGACTTAATGCAGCGTACACTGCATTTTAGACCCAGTCCAGCGCATCCCCAATTCAGGCATCTTTCTTTGGAGACTCTCAGGCACAGTTCACTAATGGCTATTGGCGCACATAAGCACGATGGCCTAGTAGAAAGCCGCTCACACAGACATATTTTCGTATGTTACGTTGCATACAATATCATCTACTTGGAGGCAAATACTGTTGTAGTGGTATTAACCTCGACTGAATAGTTGTTTTTTTTTTTTTTTTTTTTTTTTTTTTTGGTTTTGATAAACAATTATCAGCATGAATAGGGCAAGTCGTTAACAGGAGTTGATGTGCGGATTGATATCGTACTCTGAAGCGATTTTCTACGGTTGATATGCAACAAGACCTATGTCAACCAATGCCTAATGAATGTTTCTTCCGGTAGAATTAAGGTTGGAAATGCGCGGTAAGTCAAACTACATTTTACATTCTTCGTGTTACTTTGTGTGTTACCATCAACATCTTTTTACTGCCGCAAAAGAGTCTGAGCAAAACTACTGAAGGTATCCAGATGAATTATTTGCAAGCAAACCACATAGAAGCATGACTAACCTCATGTTATAGCTTTGATTTCTTTACTTCAACATATTGCAATCGCATACGTAGCATCGTCATGCTCTTCATAGCGAAATTTTCTGCACAATAAAACACGATAAATGGACAGCAGATATGATATACACATATACTCTGCTCAATACGATGAGCAGCAATTAATATGAAAGCTCATTCGATTCATCAGTATTTATAACTGTTAGGTATGTGTCAGTCGACGCTTGATGGGAAGCGGACCCTCCTTAAGCGCTGAGTTACGACATGCAACTTTGCTGCACAGTTTCGGTGGTCAAGACAGAAAGTTTACTCACTCTCTCTCCCTCCTCTCCATACCTTTCTGGTGAACTTTGGGGACATGAGCCTCTTCGATGCTCCCGATCAGTCCATACCGACGACTACGATACCAGCACCTCTAGAGCCCACGCCTGCAAAGCCGCGACCGCGTGTACTTCCTCCAGACGTCCTCATACGCATATTTCAACAACTACCTGTGCCATCACTGGCCACCGTAGCTCAAGCTTCACGAAGATTCAAAGTACTAGCTTACGATGACGAAATTTGGGAGGACAAACTGCGACGTATGCTCAAGCATGACACTGGCATGCTGGCAGCTATTCTTGGTGCGTTGCTAGAATAACTGGAGGGCCTACAATATACAATAAAAGGCTAATGGTTTTTAAAGAAGGAAGCAGCAACTATAAACAGTCATCATCTTTAGTGGATATGGAGCAAAGCATTTTGATTAACAATAAGCCGCTCAATGCGTTGATACCCGGTTTACACACAGACCCTTATAACGCAAGAGCTAGAGCCAAGTCGACTGGGCAGGCCCGGGAGAGATTCAAGCAACTTTACATACAATTACTCCCATATTACACTGATTTACGTCAGAAGCATAAGGAATCCAAAGTTCTCGATGATTATGGGAACCGACCGCTGGAGTGCGCAAAGATGCTCAACATACTCGTCGGTTTTGGGGCTTGCCACGTAGTTGATGATTGGAAACAGGTGAATACCAATTTATATCTATCAATATAGACTGTTTGCTCAAGAGATAGATTGTTAGATTAACGAAGCTGTGGATTCGTTGTGTCAATATTTCGAAAGTGCCTCGTTGCATGAATTTGAGGTCGCATATAATGTACATAATATGGAGGATATGAAGGCAGGTTTGGCCGCTCTGCGTGTAATGAGAGGGTGTATGCTAATAATTTGGTCCTGGTTTCTTCTAGACTTATGCGCATGCATTGATTGCGCTCAACGGAGGATCAATGTGTATACAAACTTTTATACAAAAGCACCCCATATTTTTTGATAACCCCTTCAAACCAGAAGATAATTACAAGTAGGTGAATGAAAAGATAATTGCTCTTGGCCGCTGCTAACATTTATCAAGTTCGTCACCGAGTGATTTGGAACCGTTTAAAAAATTCATGGGAGTCGTTACGGATGAGTTGAAACAACAGGCAGTCGTTATCTCAGAAACTTTCCCCGCAAAAGTGGATGTATACTATGTGTTCGTTGATCGCGTGCTGGAGGATGTAGTATGTTGAAAGATATACAAAACCTGACCAGCGAGCAACGCAAAATATATTAATTTTTCTTGTCATCAGGTGGCGGATTACATTCACAATTTATTTGGCATTGCAATGGCTAAAGATACACGGCTGTATCTTCATACAATGACAGTCGTTCTCGAAGCTGTGCTGAATCTGATCCAAACCTTAACAGCGGACGATTTTGCGCAAGCGATTGATAAGGAGCGAGGATACAACCTATTGTACAAATTATTTATACCTTACCTGGATGACTACCTTTATGAGGAGAACTCATACGTCAAGAAAACATGCGAGCAATTGATTGATGAATGGGTGGGATATTTATGAAGATCTATTGCTAGATATATAGGCATTGCTAACAATACGTAAATCTCTGGATAGAATAGTCATACCGGCACCCGGGACGAAGATGCATCGGCACGATTAACTAACCAATCAAGAGAGACATTTAAACGGTAAACTGCTTCGAGAATTTTTAAGATTGCATAAATGAGCTGATCAGTTCTCTAGGAACTATTTGATGGCATTCAAGAAAGTTATTGCTTTACCTGTCGATCTAGTGTCAACAGCTGCAACAACCATTGCATCCCCATTTCAAAGATCTAATACTGTTAAAAGTGCCGATACTAGTGAGTCCGCCAACAATGCATCGGATTCCCCGCAGACGACACCACCTAGTACACCAAAGATCGTGACAAAAGAAGTGAATGCGTCTGGCAACCCCGCTGTGAATTCACCAAAGTCACCGGTCGGTTCTTTGGACTCTCGACAGTCCTCACGTCAGTCACTCAAATCTCCTGACGTCAAAAGCGTGGAACTCGGATTTGCTATGCATGAACTGGATAAACTACAGGATCTGCTGAGCTTAGAGACAGTGCTGCAATTGATCCACGTAAACAAGGATTCTGAACATCGAGTAGAGCAGTTTATAAAAATCCAGTTCCCAGGGAGAATACGAAATGACGTGTAAGCTTTAAATGTATCCATATACTTAGAAACATCGACTAACGATATATCAGTCAAAAGACATATGAACGTATATTCGTGCAGTTACTGAAAACATTGGGATCTGCTCACATTGAGCCAGCGTTCGAAAGGTATGGTCGTGAAAACATTGCTAAATAAGTTTTACTTTTGACTTGAACTGTAACTACAGAGCTGCCGACCATCTAAAATCGTACACGCCGAACGTCGAGTCTATAGAGGAGAGCGCTGGCGACGTACCACCTCTAACCGAGTTCTTTGAGATGGTGCACGTAGGCGACGTGATCCAACAAATGGTCCAGCTGTATTACGATGAGGAAATTGCAAGTATCGAAGCACTAGGGAATCATGCATTATCATATACTTACACTGTCGTATCTAGTCGAAATACATCGACAGGCATGATTTTATGAATGAAGTAAACAAGGAAAAGAAGCATTTCGAGCGTCTTCTCGATGACTGTGTTGCGACAGGAATGGACAGAGGTATCCAGGTAATGAAAGAATTAAAACGTATTCTTTGTATCTGTAATGTTTATTTTTGAATTTATTGTAGGTGCTACTGGCGCAAGTCGAGTTTATTTTACAAAACGAACAGAAACCTGAAGATTACAATCCCGAAGGAGACATGATTGCTGATCTGAAGCCTACAAAGGTACTTTTGATCATAGGACCGAGTTCACAGTAATAAAGATTATTGATCTTTTCTTTTTCCCTTTCAATAGGCTTGCAGAGACGCAATAGAGTGCCTGCGCACAAACACGTCAATGCTCAACGGTGCAGCGGAGAAATCAACAATGGACTTGTTTTTTGGCGAGATTGGAAGGCGTTTCTTTGAGCAAGTATCGCTTCATTGCTGAAAATGATCCTATAAAAAATCTAGTCTAACTGTCTTTTAACTACACAGAGTTCTGTCCAAACATTTGAAAACACAAACTGTAAATGAACAAGGTGGATTCCGCTATATCAGGTGAGCAATGTAAAAAAGATAGATTCAAATAGGGGATATCGGTGCTAACCGCATCGAAGCGACATGAATGCCTACTATGACTTTATCGTGTCTCTGCGGCAAAAGACAGTGACTCCATACTTTTCAGCCTTGAAATCGTTAGCAAACATTTACATTATTTCTTCAGCGCCTGATATCAAGAACGTGATCCATGATCTTGAACGATACCATGGTCTGATGAAGACCGAAGATTTATTAGAGTTTGCAGCCTGTCGAAGCGACTGGCCTACGATCAAAAAAGTAGTAATGAAAGATATGACGGATTGCTGCATTATGTAGCTCCTTGCAAATATAGGTATCTATTAATCTCTTTTTGATTTTGATCTTTGCTGTGATCATTAGCAGGGACGCAGTAAACATGGAAGAGCAAGTGATGGGCCGGAATAGTGTGAAGTAGTGGAAAGAAAAAAGACTAAAGAGTACTGTAGTTATGCTCGTATCGTGTGCTTGGATGGATAGGTTTTGGTGCGTGTATGTAAGGGAGAAAGGGATCTAGTTGGTGCCAAACAGTTGCCTAAAATAGTCACCTAGAACAAATTCGGACATGGGGGTTAATATCGGTAAAGTACGGGAAATCGCGTAGCAGCAGAGGAAAATTTACCTAGTGCAACCATACAGAGAGTCTGCCACATACCCAAACCGATACGGGGCATGACACCTCTGTAGAAGCCGTGGATACCGTTGTTCTTGTAGATCCACTTTGTAGCCTCAACAATAGTCATCTTTTCAGGACGTCCTGCGGCCTTAACCTGACTCTGCATTTCAACGCGAATGACTTCGATTGGCTGATTCCAGCATGATAAAGCACCGCCGACGATAGACGCCAATGCCTTGTCGATCGGGGTAGCCTTCTTGGCTGCATCTGGGTCAGTTCCGTATCGAGCCTTGATGATAGACTCTTGCGCGAAGCGAGTAATACCGAAACGAGATGCCCAGTTCGTGCATTGACGTACTGCGACAGCATTGACACCCTTGTTGATGCCGGCAATACCCTCGCGCTTGAGGATGTCGGCTGCAATCTTAAATGTAGACTCCTTGGCCCCTGAGGGTGGCAAAAAGCGCCTTTCGTCAGCACTCCTTATTTTTCACTGAGCCATCATCATTCTCTTTACCTGACTTGTGACGCGTAACTTCAACTGTTTTCATAAAGGTACAGAAACCCATTGTTGTGTACGCTTGCGCGATACCGCCACTCATACCGCCGATAATACCGGCCTGAAACGGTTGCACAAATGAGTTGATGGCGTAAAATAAAAACAATCAAACAAACAAGCATAGAACGTTACCAGGAAGGGCGAAGCGCCTGCTGATCGCGCTCGAAACTCAAACTCTGAAGCGGTGAAGAGGAGGACGGCGCCCTTGGTACCGGCTTCGATCCACGCCCAGGGAATCAAGCCTTGGTAGAAACCGAAAATGCCGCCGCGAGCATAAATTGCCTTGAGAGCTTCGGCCAAAGACTGTCCACGGTTGGCGGCAAGCTGTGTCTTGATGACCTCGAAGGGTTGGCCAAGCGTGGAGACTTCAAACAGATTGAGAGCTATATTATCGACATCGTAAGGAGATCATGGAAGGCGGAACTACAAGCTGTGTCGGACAACTTACTTGCACCAAGGGCAAGGTTCTTGTATGAAATGGGCTTCTTCTTGAGAGGAGCGTTGGGATCAGGCACGGTTTCGAGCGCAGGAGCCATTGTACAGCTGTGTATATGAGATGTATCAGAGAAGGGAAGAAGAAAGAGGGGAAGGAACGACGAAGCGAGGGCGTCAACCTTAAAAAATAAGTGTCAAAGGAAGCTCGGGTCGGCCATTTGTGACTGAGTTCGACCGCGGTCGTCTTTCCTGCTTTGGAAAGCTTGCCGCTGCTTGGGGCGAGCCAATCTCACCAACATAACCCAACAGTTGGTGCCTTGTCGTTCGCTTTCGGTATCTGCCACCGTTCGGAATATCCATCATTCCTTAAATTTGGACGCTATCTACAGATACGATTTCTCTGGTATTTACAGACCGCAAGCTATTAGTGCCTCTGATTGCATTCGGCAGAGCACTGGCATAACAACGTCACAGATGGACTTTCGTCTTGCACAGCTTCAGTTTGTTTGTTTTGCCATTCTTTGTATTAAGCTTATCGGACGACGCAGGCTCGATCATCACAAGGTTTCTTGTTTTGAACTGTCAAATTCTGCTCATGCCAGTATGCAAGTTAATGCAATCTACATGCATCTTTATGCCTTAACAGAGAGTATTTTTTTATCAAGGTCCGATTTTTGAAGATCACTTATGATCCGTTTACCGGAGACACAAACCCAGTAGACGACTATCAGATAATACCTTTCGAATCTTAACATTTATGTAAGCCTCCTTGCTGGATCAGTTTCCTGTATCTCTCCTTCCGCTTTTTCTTATGTTGATTGCTGTCGATTAATAAAGAGGAACGGTTTCCTATGAAACACAGACAAATTTACACACGGTCAGTATGATTATCATTCTTACTACTTATTCCTTAACGTGGGGCAATGAATCTTGAAGCTAACTTGTACGAACACGACTATAGATAGAAACTTCGAGTATGGTTTCGCAAAGTCGTACTCTCTAACCACCATAGACTTCGTGCTAGCAACTTTTGCCATTGAGCATATCAATTATGCAGCATGGATGCTGTATACTGCAATTGGCCTACTTAAATGGAGTTAACAACTTATGATAGTGGACAACATGCTCGGCAGTGAGAACAGCTTATACAAGAAGGTTTTCGATGAATTTGAGCGCGGTCAACATGCTCGTCAGAGGGCTGCTCCGTATTTACGATCTGTCATGAACATGCATGGAGCAACGAGACCATATGTACGTACTGAACTGACATGCTTTTAAGGATAGGGGTCAGAGCGAGCAGATCTTCCAATTTTGGAATCGTCGTCACCAAGAGCAATACCGCAGCGACGTAGATGGACATTCAATAACTTCAAATTGAGGCTATCATAGCTGCTATATTATACATGCTACTCCTTATCACAAGGTTTCTATGCTAACGTTTGGAATAAGCTCTGTAAAATCATGGGTCAAAATAAGAAATTGGATGTCTGTGATTATGAGTCATGTCGAATTATGTGTTCACAGAAATAATGCATACGTTATAATCGGTAATTCCGTAACCACGGAAATCAATCATTCGCAGGAATTCGCGTCGTCCTGCACGATTTGCAAGCCATGTCGTTAAGATATGCAATAAAGGCAATTAACAGGGAAGAGAATGAAGTAGCCTGTCTTTCACCGTTGTGAATTAACTTTATGGACTACAGTTGAGTGCGTTTCCTTCATTGTCATCTCATGGGCACCGTAAATATTGCAGCCTTCATGTGCAAATTGCTTGATAAGGACGCTGTTTATCCTTCACATTAAGCTGGTAATTGAGGGTGTATGCAATCATGTACTTATTTGCAGTTGTTCGATAGCTAAATTCATATTTAGTGAGAATTCCCAATACTAAAACAAAATTTAGCAGTAGTTCGATTCCATAACGATGGACACTGCAGTGAAGATCCTGGAAATCTGATATGCCACCTCGATGTTTCTGAGTTTTGTAAACGTCACCTCTGTGACCACGATTTTTTTTGTTTTTGGCGGCTGCCCCCCCTCGTGGATACACACACGCCGGGCTTTACTTTTGCTTCGCTTCGTCACAATGTACTTTGCGCGTGCTTTCGGAAGAGCCTCTACCAACGCCATTCGTGCAAAGAGCGCCAATGCTCGCCTTCTCTCCCGTGCTGTTGCACAGCCCCTCGGTGCTCAGGCCGCTTTGAAGGGTAAGGCACGCCCAAATAACTCGTCTTCGCGCTCAATGCTCATCTCTGCTTGACATTGTTTAGCTCGCGGCTATGCTTCTGAGGCTGCCTCTGTCGGTAGAATTCGGTTAGTTTGCAACCAGCTATAACTACACGCTTCTCCCAACTTATATTGTTTGCTTGTAGTTCCGTCATTGGTGCCGTCGTCGACGTTCAGTTCGAGCAGGAGAACTTGCCCGCCATTTTGAATGCCTTGGAAGTCGAGGACCATGCTGGTGGTCGTCTCGTCCTCGAAGTCGCTCAGCACTTGGGTGAGAACACTGTCCGCACCATTGCTATGGACGGTACTGAGGGTACGTCAACTAGTTTTGATGCGTTGCTAGGCAACAACGACGTAGTAACATTTTTTCTGCTTGTTAGGTCTTGTCCGTGGTCAAAAGGTCCGTGACACCGGTGCTCCCATCACCATCCCTGTCGGCAGCGAAGTCTTGGGTCGTATCATCAATGTTATTGGTGAACCCATTGACGAACGTGGTCCCATCAAGGCCAAGTCCTCCCGCCCCATCCACGCCGATGCTCCCGAGTTCGTTGACCAATCTCCCACTCCCGAAATCTTGGAAACCGGTATCAAGGTTGTCGACTTGCTGGCTCCCTATGCCCGTGGCGGTAAAATTGGTCTTTTCGGTGGTGCCGGTGTAGGTAAGACTGTCTTGATTCAGGAACTTATCAACAACATTGCCAAGGCCCATGGTGGTTACTCCATCTTCTGTGGTGTCGGTGAACGTACTCGTGAGGGTAACGATTTGTACCACGAAATGATGGCCACTGGTGTCATCAAGTTGGAAGGCGACTCCAAGTGCGCTCTCGTCTTCGGCCAGATGAACGAACCCCCAGGAGCCCGTGCCCGTGTCGCTTTGACCGGTCTTACCATTGCCGAATACTTCCGTGACGAAGAAGGCCAGGATGTGTTGCTCTTCATTGACAACATTTTCCGTTTCACTCAGGCCGGTTCTGAGGTATCTGCCCTTTTGGGTCGTATCCCCTCTGCTGTCGGTTACCAACCTACCTTGTCCACTGATATGGGTGGTATGCAAGAACGTATTACCACTACCAAGAACGGTTCCATTACCTCCGTCCAGGCTGTCTACGTCCCTGCTGATGACTTGACTGATCCTGCCCCCGCTACCACTTTCGCTCACTTGGACGCCACCACTGTTTTGTCCCGTTCCATTGCCGAATTGGGTATCTACCCCGCTGTCGATCCTCTTGACTCCAAGTCCCGTATCTTGGATCCCCGTATCGTCGGTGAGGAACACTACGCTGTCGCCACTGGTGTCCAGCAAATCCTCCAGAACTACAAGTCCTTGCAGGATATCATTGCCATTTTGGGTATGGATGAATTGTCTGAAGAAGACAAGCTCGTCGTCGAACGTGCCCGTAAGATCCAGCGTTTCTTGTCCCAGCCTTTCGCTGTTGCCCAAGTCTTCACTGGCTACGAAGGTCGCCTCGTCAAGCTCACCGATACCATCCGCTCTTTCAAGGAAATCTTGGACGGCAAGCACGATAACTTGCCTGAATCCGCATTCTACATGCAGGGTGATATCAACGACGTCATTAAGCGTGCTGAACAGCTCGCCAAGGAAATGGGTGGCCAGTAGAGTTAACCATGTTTGACTAAACTACACGTTAAAAAAGCGGAAACTGTAATCTCATTATCGAATGTTTTCATGCATGAAAGTAAAAGAATGGGTGTCTTTGGGCATTTGTTTATTTGCAGTGAAGATATAGCAAACTTGGTGGGGAAGTAGATTTAAGCAATAAGAGAGTTTTAAAAAAAAAAAGAAAAGTCTGGTGGGAAGGTATTTGTTTTTTTAAGGTGTTTATTCAGGTATGGCATTTTGCCAACACCTATTGACACAATGAAAAAAGCTGAAAAAGTCTGTGTATTAGCACATTAGCTGCTCTTCTTCTACGATCTTATGTATCATCCCAATCGCTTTGGTAGCAACGACTATGGGCTGAAATCGCGTATTATCAAAGATTTGTTCCCAGTTTGCTCGCCAAATTGCTAGGAGAGTGCATGTCGGAGATGATGGACAGTTAAAGTTGATCGTTTTCCGTTAATATATAAGGAAAACTGAACCGATTCGATCCGTAGCATGCGTGATGCACTGGTATTTGGTTTATGTAACCCAAAGGCTCTGCGCACCAATGTCCAAACGGTTAACTTGCGCGGACATTGCCAGAGGAAGTGTGCTCTTGAGAATCAAAATCTCCACAGGCGGGAAGGTATTTGTCGTATCTGGAGTACACTCTTTCCGTAAAGTGATGTCGCCTCCCAGTGAAAATTATGCCGCATTTTGTCAAAAATCAAATTCGCGTCCTCAAAGATAGATATCGCATAACCAGATAGTCTTGTCGCACAAATTGGCAGACCGAGGACTAGATAAAGTACGCAAGCGTTTCAGCTTTTTCTATGAAGATCGGCAAGGCAACGTCGTTGATGAATATGCCGGGCCTGACCCCATGAACTATCTTGTGGACGAGGAGACGTACGCTATTGAAACGGTGAGCTCGTACACGCAGCAGTATTTGTCCAATATGCCTCGTAAGAGGCGAGCATGAATTCGTGCGGACGCAATGCAACTTAGCACTAAAAGAAGCTCGGTTCCAACCTGTGGACAGGAACAGCGAGGACAAGATCCAAGAGCGCCTTGACTGGGTCTGCAAATGGAATAATACTGACATGGACTTTAGGAAAAACCGTGTTTTTCTTCATGAGTCTGCCTTCCATATTAGTATGAAGCGCAACATGGCCTGGTCAAAGAAAGGCTCACCTGCATGGCCACAATCCCCAAAACACGAGCCAAGACGACCACTATCTTGCGTGCTATTTCTGCTTCAGGTCTAATTAAATGCAGTCTAAGACTTCTACAGCTGCCGGCACTAGTCTTGCAAGCACAGGAACTGTGACAGGACATTACCTGAGTTTCCTGAAGGCTACAATGGACGAGATGGATAAGTATCCACACATGAAGATCATTATCTGGTAATGGACAATGCCACTATCCGCAAATCTGAGGATATTCAAAAGTACATTAAGTCTCGGAAATATCGGCATACTTATCTTCCATCGTATCCACCTGAGCTCAACCCCATCGAGCAGTTTTGGTCAGCCAGTAAGGGCAAAGTCAAACGGAACAGGCTTTTGGAAAAAGAGACACCAATGACCAGAATTATTGAAGCATCTGATAGCTTAACCTTGAGCGATTTTAAAGGTTTGGTCTCTCATTCCCATAAGTGCTTAGATAAGTGTCGTAACAGAGTGCAGCTCGGATACTCTTCTCACCATGAAGTTTACATATTTCCAAGTGGGGAGGTGACGGGTCTGGTTATGCAGAAGCAGAAAAGGCCCGAGCAACTCATTGATCATGCTCTTCCTTGCAGGTGCTGGATGGTGCTTCTCGCTGTTTTAACCATTATCAAGATTTCCATAGAGCCGATATGTATATGCAAGAAAGACGAAAACAAGAAACAAAATTGGCAATTATTGTATAAAAGTCACAACTCCATTGTTACTTGGAAGTGTCAGCATCGGCAGAAAGAAGAATCAGTTCCTCCCATTCGCTTCTTGTGAGAATATCGTCCTCGAACTTGACTTTTGCTGCTTCTGCTTCTGCTTGTATATACACTCGATTCCTAGAGTCGTTATCTAGGCACCTGTCTTGGGACTTGGCTGGCTGAGGTGATGAGGAGGAGGAGGAGCGGGAGGACGTATCAGAAACGTCAGGACCAAACGAATCTGCGCGACACAGCAGTAAGACTGGCGAGGACGAGAGATACGTTGTTGACTCCATGACCGTGGCATACACCATAGCCTCGAATTTCAGTCGGTTCGGGTCTATGGCTCTCTATCCAATTGTTAGATACGATTAGGCTGAGAATTAAAGTAGCTACCTTCAAAGAGATCATCGTCAGCAGCAATTTGGACACTTCAGCATAATATCCGAAAGTTGCAGGCACACGAATTCGAGTCTTCTCGTAATGCATTTGGACATTATCACTGTAGCGACCTCCGGAGATCCGTATCTCTGTCCCGACGCTTTGCACGCCGAGAGCTTCCAGGTGTTTAACCAGACTCTGGTCTGGAAGCTTCTCTCTCCAATGCTGCAATACTGACTCTCGAAGTCTGCTCAACTTGGCAGTGTCCGTTGTCAAGTCCTTGGCAGCCGCTCCTTCCGGCTTGTCTTCAGCATGGCATATTTCGGTATGGCCATGCTTGTATCGGATGATGGCGTCGACGTTGATATTCGGTTGATCAGCTGGGAGCTGACCTCGCACTCGCAATTCCTCTACAATAAGCGAACGGCATTCGGATCTATACAGCTGTTAGTGACATGTTTAACGCTAAATCACGTATTTTCACCGATGTACCGCTTTATGTCATAGTTATGGTCCATCAAAAAAAAATACTGTCCAGAATATTTGAGTAGAAGTTAATCCTAAACCAATCCTCGTTATGGACAGCGTCGAGCTGCCGTGACTCCCATAGACGGATCCTGACATAATCACGTAAGCCAGTCTGTCTCAAAAGCTTATATTACCGTACTTACATCTGATTGAGGGCCGACCGTATGTAGTCGATAGTGTGGTGCGGATCTTCCTCGAGGGTAAACAAATCCCTTCTGATCTTCTTAATATCCTTGGGCTGTTTTGCTTTGGCGATTCGCCCTAAGACTTCCAACTCCTGTCGTGTAGCGGAGTACGCCATTTTAATTAGCAGTCGCATGCATCCTTTAGGACAACTAGGAAACGCTTGCTCACTGCCTTTGTTGTTAAATCCAGTATGTTTCTGTCACCTCTTTTCGTTAAGTGTTAGAGAGTGTTAGAGAGGCTAGGTTTCATGGCTACGTTCCAACTTACTCGTATCTTGCCAAGCGTTGGATTACTGAAGTGGGTGACAGCTTTTTTAGCTCGCTCACTGTCGAAGTCTTGTCGCTTTTTTGACTTCCGCTGGTTTCGGCCTTTAGTAAGTATGAGTTGATGCTGAGCAGTGCCGTTTGCTCCTGTGGTTTTGCTCGTCCATGTTTTCAACGACTGCCCTTTTGTCGCGGATCACCGAGAGCGCTGCTGCCTCCTTATATGCTCTAGCAGCATTCTAAAAGAACAAATCCGGTCATCAATCCGTCTAATATGCTATTTGCCTCCTCTATACCCAATAGTTACCTTTCTTAAAGCTTTCACGAAAATGGCGTCAATCACTTCGCTGTCGAAATTGTCTTCAGGCTCCGTTGACGTTTGGCTGCTTTATCCATCACCGACGAGCTCACTGAGACACCACCGTTTCCAAGGCGACCCAAGTACTCGAACATTTCTTGATATACGATTTGACGATCCTCCTGTTTGTCGACTACCTCAAATTGCTGTAGAAGATTTTCTATGAGGGCCGTCGTGTTCCAATTTTGGACAAGGGTGGAAGAGTAATATGAGGCAATGTGCTCTCGAGGAAGCGCTCCTTTTCGGTATCTGATTAGATGACTTATTAGATGACTTGTGGTCTACAGATATAATACGTGATTCTCTGAGTAGAGGCATGTTTAAGGAAGAGCAAGAAGGGTAGTGGACGCATGCCGTGCTTCGAACCATACCTTTCGAGTAGTACAAGAATGGCATACCTCACGAACATGTGACGAGGATGCCTGCCATAATAATCTGTACCCTAGAAAATTTTTGACCTTACTAGTGAAGTGTTGAACATATCTCATCCCTTGTGATAAAATACCACTCATCATGGATTGCTCGGTTATATTATTGCGCCCCATATGGAGAGTAGAGTTTTCATTTTTGGTGTTACAAGTGGCACCCGCAGATGCCTCAAACAAATGTTGCATAGATCAGAGCAGCGTGCATTTGCAGGAAAAGACAATGTTTTACTAAGTGGTCGAAGTAACTGATGGGAGGAGCCTTGTGAACTCTAGTACCTTGAGCAGTACCTCGAGCAGCCACCGCTCCAAGGAGACCAACCGTTTTTTGGGATGCCCGCAGTAAATGTTTACCACATTTCGGATTGCACGACTTGATATGTTTGTCTTTCGTAGCATTCATTTGAAATGACAGCGCAAGCATGGAGAAAAGTCTGTAGCGTAATAGAAGACCAGCCACTTAATATGACAGTATCCGTTTTCCAGAGTCATGACGCACTTCCCCAGACGCTGATTTTTCGCGTTGGGCGGAGCTTTTCTCCTGTTGACGCGCTGTTGGCCAGGGTTTTCTTCCATCTTTTCTCAGTGGTGGACGCTGCACAATCTGGCCGCTGGTGGATCCCTTTTGCGACAGTGTTTCAACAACCAGCATTATATATTCCCACGCCAGATAGTCTTCTGGCGCCTCGCGGGCCCAACCCGAGTGAGGGGCTGTGGGCTAGGGGCTTGACATCGCCGCTGGAAAAGACCGGACAGACCCTGGTAAATAGTAAAGAAATGCGCAATGTGACTAACAAAACCTCTGTAGGGGACCTGACTACGACAGTCGTGAGCAAGCATTTGGAACTTGCCGTGCTTGAGGACAAGGGATCAGAGCCCCGGATGACTACGGATCAGCTCTGGAGGACGATGTATCACCTGGATTGTGATTCAAGGATCATACAGACGAAGGCAGAGCCTGCCTACCGCAGGTGCACATTAAGCCCATACAGGGAAAGGTAAGCGGAAGCTAACCATGATGAGACCATACAGGAAACAACCCGGAGCGAAAAGAGAGACGATATCATCGTGTCGGTTGATCAAGCCTGAGGTCTTTCATTGGACATAATCCATCTGCCCAAGGCTAAAGCAACATGCGCGAGGCACATTAACAATCTATCGTACTTTAAAGTACGCGCAAAGAGACATGAAGCTAAAAACAAAATAAATATAAGCCGCACATTAGCTGCTATTGGATAGTAATTTTCAGAGAATAATCCGACCCAACAGCATCTAATGCGGGTAATGCTTGGTAGTCCACAAATATCCATCGGCCAACGAAGTGCGCCATCCGTTTTCTGCTCTGTCGACCGAACTACAACCATTCTAAGCGCAAAGAAATCAATCACACTATCACGTCTCAGGCAGGGAAAATTACTTGCAATGAAAATGGCGGGCTACTGCGTGAGATATGGTCCTCTCCATATAACATAGAAGTCAATCCTGTCCGTACTGAAGCGTATATGGCTAGTATGCGCCATTGAAAATATGGAACTGTATCTCGCTACTGTACCTTTACAATTTTCCTTGAATATCCCCACCATGATTAAACTAGCCAAGATCATCTGAATTTTGCAAACGTGTCCATGCCTGCGTATACATGGTGGGTATGATTTTTGTAACGCGAGAATGCTCAGAAAGATGTGACTTGTCATTCGGGCCGGACTTTCCCGCTGGCAACAAAAGAACATTTGTTCTGCCAGGAACTTCACCCGGCGCTTGGGTCCTCATTTTTAACAAACCACATTTGCAATGTCTGCTGCTGCACCTTCTCCTTCCCGGCAAGCAGTGCTTTCCGCATACCGCAACCTTCTAAAGACACAACGCGAGGTATTTGGGGGTAAGTTCGGGTACCTGGAATCCAAGTACCTTTTGTAAGAAAGGTAAAAACACGATCCCGGCATTAACCTGTTTCTGTTGATTTCCTGTGCAGGCGATTACCGAGCTATTCAAGGTACTGAGTCTCTAGAATGCAAATATATTTGATTTATACCCATTCTTAAACTGCTTTAGCTGCTAGAAAGGAAACACATGCACGATTTATGCAATACAAGGACGAGCAGAACGTCGACGTTCTAGAAGAGGTACTTTTCGTTCGGCCGAGAGTGGACTTTTTATCAGCTCGAAATAATGTTGCTAACGTTGATTTGTATTTCATCACACTTTAGAAACTTAAAATGGCAGAGCAAGTTGCTACTTTACTTAAACGCAACGTTGTGCAAGGCGTAGCGGAAGAGGATAAACCGGATGTGTTTAGTATGTTATTATCAGGAGCTTACGAACCAAAGCGACCCTGACCTGCAAAACCTTTAGAGTTACGGATCACGCCGGATACGGAGCTGGGAGACAATGATTCTATAAAGAAGGCAAAAGGAAGCCATCGTAAGAACAAGACTAGAAAATGCAGCAGTGCATCGTAAAGAACAAAAAGACGGAGAGATCTGGAGTAAATGCGAGAACAAGGAATATTCCCTATTACTACAAGAAAGTGAGAGAGACACACAGAGACGCCAAGAGAGGGAAAAAATGAAGCAGAAGATTCAATAAAGAATTGATGTTGCACAGGCAGTACCCAGCTCTCGTGGTGGCAAACGAGTCTCAACTTCACTTTTTTTTTTCTTCTCTTCATATACCAAAGTGCTAGAAGTTAATGCAATCACCACCTCCTTCAGACTGGTCTCTGCGGGTTACAGAGAATCTCTTTAGACACCAAGAATCGTCAACACCGTTATCTTCCAATGACCGTTCATCGTCCTTTTCACCGCTCCCTCGATCGAGTACAGCCACCACCCCCGATCTTGACAAGCCTTACGGCGCGCTCGTCTCGCCTTTACCTTCCAACGCCGTAGTTATCCAGCCAGCCGACGAAGAACAGTCGTTTAACCGATATATTGATACCGAGTTTGAGCCGTACAGCGCAGTGTTGCGCAACAGACTTTCAGAAGCATCAATCAGAAGAGCCTCTGCAGAAGCTGGTCCGAGCCAATCACAGCAGCAACAAATACACAACAAAGTTTCAGGATCGACGCTGAGAGATGGAAATACGACAATCACGGACGATGCGACGTTGACAGCCCACTGGGCCGATTTTGCTAAAGATTTAGAAGCCAAGGGCATTACAGCCAAGGGCACCAAAGGATACCAGTTCAACCCGACCGAAATCGACACGACGCCGGCGCCGTGGTGGGTTGCGCCCAACGATCAGGATGGATTCTGGTCCATCGGTGCAGTTATATTCTTATTTGGATTTCTCTGCCCGCCTCTGTGGTGGATTGGAGCATTTTGGCCACGGCGATCACGCGAGCGAGGTGGTAAAATGGCCGAACGGTGGCAATATCTCAATCGGATCATGTCCATTGGTTTCAGCGTCATTTTAATATTAGCTATCGTCATTGCAGTAGCTGTATGGAAAGCAACGGACTAGTAGAATAATATATAACTATTTTATGATACCCCAGATCGAAAGCTATATCCACTAAGATTGTTTGATAATTGCGATTCCACTGGATCGTCAGGATGGGTCATGACTGCAAAGTCTGCATGTATAGCGTCGGGTTGCTGTACGGCGAACACAATCGGTCTTTCGCAAAGAGTGGCATCAGATATATATTCACATTCGTAAAAACAGAAATAAACGATACATACTTTCCTGGTTCGTCGAAAAATGCCTTCAGTGGACTTTGTAACTCTGCAGCGTACGTGAGCACCGTCTACAGTTTAACCGTCTGAAGATGAGTCTTTCCAATACAGTTCCATGCGCTTTTCTCCTCACCCGAAACTCCTTCAGATTGAAAGCTATTTGTACAGATCCTTTGACACCATAGCTTAGAAATGCTGAGCTATTAATAGTGAATTCCGTGTGCATAACTTTCTCATCTATAAAAGGTATAAGCAACCCATATTGCCTGTCTGCATATTATGGATCGCGCTTGCCTGCATGCACCAATCGGCTTGTTTCGCTGTAGTACGACCGAACTTTGACAGATGAAGGTGTGCATTCGAGTGCAACGTCGACTACTTTGGGGTGAAAATGGTGGAGAAAGTCGGCGATCAGTCCGGGTTCCACTGTAAACTGATGATGGGTATCTTTGGTGAATAACTGCTGTGCTGGTACCGTATCAGCATACAGGAGTGAATGGGTTTTCGTTACGCCTGATCACATCGTTAGAATATATGATACATTTTCATGTCAACTTATATACCATTTTGACATATTAGCTTAAGATGTAGCCTCGGATTTTCTGCGGTATTTGATCCCTCTACTAGGTTCATTTCGCATCTTTCGAGCGGGCTAGCTATGTTTTGATTTTTTCGAAATATTTGCCGTAATGTCTGCTTTCATCGTTACTGATACATATATTGAAACAGAAGGTCTGTAATGCCAATTCCTATTACGGACCTTGAGAAGTACTCTGCATTTAAGGCTGTCTGCCTTGATACGACCTCTCGGCGTCTCTATGACTGGTCGCCGCAACGAATACGACGCAAAGAAGCGAGGCGAGACGCGAATGATGGCTTGACCTGTCATGGACATATTCAAAGCCGACATTATAAACTGAAGATCGTTTGAGCAATGATCATTCTGTTACGTTTTCCTCGAGAACTCGTGCATTTCGTCTAACCTGCGTTTTTCGTGCCTCAATGTGAAGTTCCTCCCCAAAGCCGGCTAAAGCATCCAAAGTGCTAGAAAATGCTGTCTCATTCCAAGTAAGCAGAGGTTGTAGAGTGGCATGCCGACAGTAACTGTGCACCTTTGAGTGGATCGCTAGCTGCGATCTCGGCTTGCAAGCTCATAAGGGTCGAGATAAAGCTTTCAAAAGTCCCCGCTCCAAATTTTGGATGATATCCCAGGTGCACGGATCTCTGCATGCCTGTGGTCGCACACAGAGGATTGGACTACACTCGGAATTTCGCAGTGAAAAAGGAGTAGTTTTTGGCAACCGCAAAATGTACATGGACAGCGAGGGCGGTTGACCCAAAAAGATATAATCTCAAGGGGGTTTTGTAAAATTGAGAAAGAGCAAACAGTACGAACTTGGAGAAAGCACCTCATCCTCATCGACTCCTTCCCCCTTCAGGAACCTTTTCCCTCTCTTTCCTTCCTCTCTCTCTCTCTCTCCTTCTTTTCTCTCTCTTTCCTTCCTTCTTTCTGTGTTATTCTATTTTATTTCTTTTCTTATCTTTTTCCTCTCATTTCAAGTCACTCTTTGACAGAGATAGTTTGTTTTTCCTTCTTCTCTTTGCCCCTTTCCATTCTCTTAAAATAATAATATCTTTATAATACCCGTTCCATTCACTTAATATCCTTCCAATGGGTGCAGCTAAATGGACCAACAACGATAGCGCACCTGCTATGAACCCTTCGCCTCGCCCTATGAATACCACACTCCAGATGTCATCCAGTGAACAAACTGCTCGCACACGCATAAACTCGCAGAGACTTCGGCATGCTAAGTCTTCGACACTCGAGCAGGCTAAACAGCATCATCAACAGCAGCAACAAAACGTAGGACCGGCTCTCCGCAAAAGCCCTTCGTCTTCTCGGTTTGGAAAAAGCTTTCTGCCAACATGGTTGGGTGGAAACAACAATAGCAACAATAATCACAGTGGCAATAATCATCTTAATATCACGACGAACCCCGTACCTATTCCCACCATACCGGAGACCATCAAAGCCGATTGTACATCTCAGGAGCTGGACAAAACCTTTGAGTCTCTGCTGGACGAGCTCGAAATGAGAGACGAACAGAGAGATAAGCTACGCGATCTACCAGCCGATCACAAGTTATACCTGCTGCAACAAAAGCAGCATCTCAGAAAATCATCTTCCATTACATCTTTATTGCCTAATTCACTATCTAATAAACAGCTTGCAACCAAGCGATCTAGCCACGGGCGTGCCCTCAACACAGCAGCAGCAGCAACAACGACAAAGCAACCGCCAAACCGACGAGCTGCAACCTACAAGTTCAACAGAGATTTGAGCAACAGAAACGCCCGGGCTTCCAAGGTTGGATCGATGATCATGGAATTCGACGCACTAGCAAAGCAGCAGGACGGCAAAGAGACTTCGTCGTCTTCCTGGCTTCTGCTCGAGACTTCCACGAGCACGCAGCCCCACCGCACAAATCGCGTGCAACAGAGCCTTACCCGCAAAGAAGGCTCGCACCTGGCTGCACTTGCTGCGCAGACAGAAGAGTCAAGTGCAATTATGCGCGATCGACCTTATTATTACGTGGAACGCTTGCGAAACAAGTAAGTGGAATTATTCCCTTGCCAAGACGACAGTGGTGAAAAATTGATTGCATTTTTTTCCATTGCAGAAACACACCTATCGATGCAGTTACCCGACATTTAGCTTCCTTAACAGATATGTTCAATACCAACAATATCCCGTGGGTCGAAGAGTTCCTGTCTCGCAGGCATGACGGCTTGCTGGCTCTTGAAAGTGTCTTTGAAAGACTCGTGTCCAGGAGAAAAAAGTAAGCTTGTAGAGATTGCCAAGTCTGTTCTTTCATACTTACTAACCATTTTGGATCTGCTTTACATAGGAAGCAGCGTAATGGACAATACCGATTAACAGAAATTGACGAGGCATGTCTCTTGGAAGCCACCAAGTGTTTGCAAGCGCTTCTGGCCACAAAGGTGAGTTATATTTGCTCTATTTATTCTTTTCGTGCGAGATGGTTTTGAAAAAGGGGATGTAAGGGGGAAAGGATAGAGGAGAAATCATTGTCCTTTTGCCCTTACATAGTACATCATATATGGATGTACATCAGCCTCGTTTCCCCTCCTCTCGCGGGAGCAGTGAATTATGCGCAAAATTATGAAGATATCAAGCTGACAAGTTCTTTTTTTCCCTTCTTTTCTTTCCTCTCTCTTTCTCCTGACTCCTATCTCTCTCTCTCTTTTGCCTCCCTTTCTGCTTTCTAGCCTGGCTCCCAGCAAGTGTTGATGAAGCCGTCCATCCTTCATCACCTCGTTCTTGTCTTGCTGGTTAGTCTATCATGTCAGGGCGAAGCAATTGTAGCGGCTCCAGGCCCTGTTGGAGTATCTCCTTCGCACACAGTATCTACGGCAACAATGACGAATGCTACAATGACCCGATCCGGCTCCGCGGCATCGTTGATGGCAGTGGCAAACGATGCATCCGCGCTATCCGAAAACTTGGCACTCTCGCTCAGAATATGCATCCACATATTTCAAATATTTTCTAGTTTATGTCTGCTATCGATCCAGGGATACCAAGTTGTGCTTTCTGTATTCTCTGAAGTACGCGACGAGCAGTATCGATTTGAGCGCACGCTGCAACGCTTGCAAGATCTGCTGACCAACACTGTCGCAATCAACGACCTACAAGCGGACGATGTTTCCGTATTCTGGGAATGCCAAGTTGCAGCTATCAACTTATTTAATTCGATTGCGAATACACCCGAAACTATTGACACGCGTCGGTCGATGCAAACTGAATTGGAACGACGCGGCCTGGATCAGCATCTGATGGTTTGCAATTTTTGATGGAATAATTTCGGTGACGAAAACGCTGACGTGGTAAAATTTGACAGAATGTGAAAGAATGCAAAAATGTGCCCGAGAATGTCCAAAAAGCAGTGCACATGTATATGGAGGCCAAGAAGACAGATATGGAGTTGATCAGAGAAGTTGAAAAAGTAAAACGGCAGACTGTAATGCAGATGTAAGTATTAGGTGCAGCAGAAGCATCGAGTTATTCAATAACTAAACTGAACTGCATACGTTTAGCCAGCCGCACGACATTGTTGCATCAGCATTTGATTGCTTTGCATCCGATCCTGAAGTTTATTACTTGGTCGTTGATAGTATCAGCAATTTCTTGGCTGTAGGCGATAGAATGAATCAAGCGAACAGGAGGTATGTTGTCTCTACCAATAGCAGCTGTTCATTGTACAAAAGATTTAAATTATCGCTCCAAACAGGTACCTGGTTGACTTCTGGACAGTTACCAGCCTCTTTGCAAACAGCTTAAAGCCAGCTGCAAAGACAGGTAAGCTGCAAGAGACCAGCAACCACATATGCAATCGATCATGACGTTTATGCGTGAACGTCGACAATCCTTCTCGTTTTATAGGCGATTTCCACGATTCTTTGCACAGGTTTTTACAAAAGATTCAACCTATCGTCGGTAAAATACTCCCTGACGCTCACAGCGATGGAACCATACATGCCGAAAACATTGCTCAGGCACCGAGCGAAGATATGGAGGGTCTCCGCAATATGGTAGAGGAGCTCAAGGATACATTGCGTCAAAACGAGGAGAACATGGCCAAGATTCGTCGTGAAAAGAACGAGCTTATGCTCAAAGTATCCAAAGCACAAGCCGAGGTTCAAGAGCGAGACAAGGAAATTGAATCGCTAAAAAACCCTGCATCTGCCGGCTCGATGAATCATAAAGTAGAGGGCAACCCACAGTTAGGAAGCCAGGATGCACCACCACCGCCTCCCCCTCCGCCACCGCCACCACCGCCGATCCCTTCTTCGGTCGCATCGTGCGTCCCTGTGCGGCGAACTTCTAATCCGGATCATGCAAGGAGGAAGAGCGCGCGGATGTCAAAATATCTGCATCCTCTAGCTCTTAATTTATGCTTTTCCACATTAAAATCCTTGCATGAAAACAATGTCGCTTCACCTGCGCAGTCGCCTACTTCGCCCACAGATGGTGCTTTCTCCTATGCTACGTTTCATGGCCACCATAAGTCTATATCCGAATGGCAGCAACCGACACCGGCAATTACAATGAAAGTAAGCATTGTTCGTTCTTGTTTTTTACGGTGAATTTTATATTCTGATCAGGGATTTTCTTGCAGCAATTCTTTTGGTCCAAGTTGCCACCAGAGCGTATTCAACATACAGTTTGGAAGGAACTCAGTACAGATCTTACTACATTGGATTCACCGCTAAGCAGTGGCTTCGAAGAAACCGATGAAGACGACGATGATACTTGGTCGACTGAGGAGCAGCAAAGTCTTTCCAAATCCAAAGTGCAACTGGACACTGACGAGTTGGAGCGTCTTTTTAAGAAATCACCCGTCAATAACCAACTGAAGCCTGCTGGGAACGCACCTGGTGTCACGCTTACTCCAGCACGCAAAGCAAGAAAGCCTTGTGCCGTAACCCTCCTGGATTTCAACCGAGCCAATAACATTGGTATGTCTGAAAGGAAGAGGATCCCTAAGTATCAGTCGTAGATTATTGTATGCTAACTGATCCATTTCGCCTCTCACTTTTCTAGCTATCATGTTGGCTCGCATAAAGCTAACGTATCCAGAGATCCGTGACGCCATTTGGAATATCGATGACAACCGCTTGACAGTGGATAACTTGATTGCAATCCGACAGTACATCCCTACCAAGGAAGAAATTGAAATAGTCAAAGAGTACGACGGCGATGTCGAATTACTCGGCAACGCAGAACGTTACTTTAGAGCGGTAAATATAAGCTTGCCATTTGCATACAGCTCCCTTTCTGATATCTTCTGCGGACGATTAGATAATGTATATTCCCCGGTTAGCTGATCGTGTTAGCTGCATGATATTCCGACGACGTTTCAAACAGGAGCTATGTGAATTGCTACCGGTAAACGTTCCATTACAAATCTCTCAATCGGTCTAATATTTTTTTATTCCAGCAACTTGATATTTTGCAAGATGCGATAATCGAGCTACGCGAAAGCGTACGTTTCAAGAAAGTTCTAAAGGTCAGTTATAAACTTATTCATGTTTGTATTGTCAAGATTTGGATTGCTAACATTAAAACTGCAGACTGTCCTGGCAATCGGTAATTACCTGAACGATCAAACAATACGAGGCAACGCATATGGTTTTAGATTAGATGCCTTGCTCAAGGTAGGAAGCGAAATACCATGACGACAATTCGAAAAAGCATACGCTGCCAGATATTTACTCTGCGAATAATGTCTTAGATGAGAGATACTCGTGCAGAGGGAGAAGGAGTCAACAATATGCCAACATTGTTGCACTATCTGGTGCACTTTTTGGCAAAATCTGGAAATGATGTGGTAGATTTCCGGGATGATTTGACTCACTTAGAGGCCGCAGCCAAATGTAAGTTGCTGTGCATGATGCACGGATAGAGCTAAGATATAGCATGAAACTGAAATTATATCTTAATCACAGTGTCTCCACAAACATTGTTTGCCACTGTAAATTCGCTGAGCGCGAGCATCACCCAGGTTAGAGACGAGTTGAACATGCACAGACGACGGCGTATGTCCATGTCTCAAATTGATCGCTTTGCAGAAGCCATGGAGGTACGTGTGGATATTGTATGCTATACTTTACCCAAGCAAGAATGATGCTCAGATCTTACACTGTAGGAATTCCTGGCAGAGGCGGAACCCGTCATTGACAATTTGAAGAAGATGACTAAGGACATTGAGGAAAAGCTTCGAGATTTGATCGTGTACTACGGTGAAGACCCTGCCACAATCAAGTCTGAGGAGTTCTTTTCTATCATCCAATCGTTTTCATCGTCTTTTGCGGCAAGTACAGGTTTGCAACGGAATGTTGTAAAGCGACGCTAATAACCTGTCTGTTATTCAGAGGGCACAAGTTGAAATTGAAGAAAGTCGCGAGCGTGCGCTGCGACGTCAAAAGCAGCAGCAGGAAGCAATATCGGCCAGGGTATTCAAATAAAGTCCAACAGTAAAGTTAAGCTGCTGACTGATGAATCCAATTCATGCACATACATCAAATGAATAGAAACGAAAACCACAAATGTCGATATCCTCTCTGCCCAGTTTGTCACGATCGACCTCCTCAAGCAGTCTTAGCAGCGCTAGTGACCGAGCATCTATGATGTCCACTACTACGCCAACGACTCCTTTGTGTTCATCACCGCAGCAGCAGGATGGATTTCAGCAAGTTCTTCGCGAATTGCGTGCTGGCCTGAGACACGGAGAACATTCGTGGCGGATTAGTACTCCTCGCGACCGTTTGATGCGGCGAAAAAGCGAAATGAGCTCAGAGATGGCTTAATCTCGTACTCGGATCTCCACAGAAGTTACATTGTTCTTTAGTATTATCCTTTTCTATCCATATATATAATACATCCTCTTCTGTCATACGCTTTAGCAATCTCCCAGCAGGAGCAAAGATGAGAACTTCGTTGTAAATCTTGTTTTCATGCATCCAAACCTGCAGGGAGGGCGAGATATTTTTGTTTAGCGAGCAAGCGCGCGTGCGGCAAACACATCTGTACTCTGTTATCGATACGACTGTTGGCTGATTTTCAATTATGATCAATGTAATCCTTACAACGCTCGCTGTAAAGACAAAGTAAGCCATGATACGAAATAGAAATCAACAAATGAATGAGATAAGGATAAAACCTTGTCAGCCCGCGCGCTCGAGACCAGTAAAATCATGCGGCGGGTGACAGCGCAAAACCCGCTTTCCCCCTCCCGCCCCTCTCCCCACCACTTCCCCCTTTTCACGCCAGCCTTACCCGTCTTTTTGACCAAAAAGAAACAAACAGTTAAAAAAATACTATAAACAGGCACACGCACACACTCACGTATATATATATATATATATACATACGAGCGTGAACATTCTCACTCACCTGCATAACCCACTCGGCTACCCTTAGCATTTACTACCCTTACATATACCTTCTCTTTACTTTTACAGCGTTATACCGTCTTTTTCTTTTTTTTTTTTCTTCTTACCTTTTTGACCCCGAAATGTACGGATCGTGGGCATCAACGCTCGAGGCCAAAGTGGTTATCCTGGGAAGCCAAGGCAAGTCCCAATCAGTCAGCATTGCCAAGCGCTCTCACACAGGTCTCCAAATGTCGCTTTAGGCGTTGGCAAGACTTCGTTGGTAGTACGGTACATCTCAAAGACATTCTCGCCCAACTCGACTTCGACTATCGGTGCTTCGTTTATGACAAAAAAGCTGTATGATATATTGAGGAAGAAAGGGGAGCGGTGCCTTTTGCTTGAGAACGGTATTCTTACTCTCGGTATGAATGTGTATGCTTGTAGGACGGTAGATAACTGCAAAGTGCGATTGCAGATATGGGACACAGCCGGCCAAGGTTAGACATTGGAGACAGAAATTGCCCCATCCCCACCCCGAACACACACATACACAGAGGAGGAGGAGGAATAAGGAGAGGAGGATAAAAGAAAAAGAGTGCGCTGATATCCAAGGCAGCGATGGCATCCAAGCTAATTCCGAGATGTGTATAAACTACTAGAACGATTCCGCGCAATGGCACCAATGTACTATCGAGGAGCACAAGCAGCCCTCTTAGTGTACGATATCACTTCTCAGGAAAGCTTTGTGGAGTTGCATTCCTGGATTGAGGGTACGTAAAATGTAACATACGTCAGTGTTCCCTTTTTGACATTGATTTGTCGATCATACCTGTAGAACTCAAGAGAAATATGACCGATGAACTGGTGATTGTGGTAGTTGCCAATAAAACCGATCTGGCGGCACGTCGAGAAGTTCAGGAAGATAAGGCACGGGAATATGTCGCGCGTGTGCTTGGCCCTGAGACGCCGTTGTACGAAGTATCTGCCAAGGAAGATGATGGTTTGTGTCTAGTAGTAAGAGAACAAGAAGAAGAAGAACGTATAACACTGAATCTCGGTAATTTGGCGTATATATATTATCAGGTACTATCGAGGAGATATTCCTTCATCTGACCAGGGTCTTGGTTGACAAGAAGCAATACAGCATGCCACAGAACAAAAAGAGACAGACGCCGATACAAGTCGAAGAACCACCGGCGCCTTCCAGTTCCTGCTGTGGACTTTTCTAAGGACCTGAAGGGAGAGAGATACCAAGTTTATATTTTACCCCACTCAAGCCCAATAATTTCTTTTTTTCCTTCCTTTACCTTTTTTTCTTACTTGTATGAGACGAGGATTTCCACATAGATGCTTCCATTCAATGACAACAAAAAAAGAAGAACGACAATAGCTCCAATACCATCGTTTTCCTGTTGTTTCCATTGGTTTATCACTTGAGCAAGTGTGTATCTAATCCTCGTCGTGGCTCGCGAGCAAGACATGGATTCGTTTGCTGCTGATGGTAGCATTGCTATAGATATGGAGTAAAGATATCGAGAATATTTAGAGAGATAGAGGGAGAGATTTCAACAGCGTGATTTGCGGAACAGAAAAAAGTGAAACCACTTTTGGGCGATCAAGCGTTGCTCATATCTTCCAGTCCGCCGTCAAGACACGAACATAAACATGTTTGCACTTCGCTGCGCTGCCGCCTTCAGTGCTAGATCCATTGCTGCCCGCACCTCTGTGCGCTCATTCTCAGTATTTGGTGCCCGTCTCTGTAAATACTGCCTATGGAATGCAAAGTTGGAGGCAGGCAATGGCGTTTAACAGTTGTTGAATTGTTTACTAGCTGGTGCCGTTTCCAAAGATACCGTCGAAACCAACATTGGCCCTGGCGCTGCTCCCGGCGAGGTGCCCACCGACTTGCAGCAAGCAACTGGTCTCGAGCGTCAAGAATTGCTCGCAAAATTGAAAGGCAAAGAATTATTCGATATGGAGCCTCTCAACATGACCCACTTGGGTACCAAGGAAAACCCGATTGTCGTAAAATCATACGATAACATTCGCTTCGTTGGTTGCACAGGCAAGTGGCACATCTAATTCGCCTCGCGTTGTGGAGGAGACAATTGAGATTGGTTCACACTAAACGCCATCCGCTAGGTTACCCTGCCGAGAGCCACGATACGATTTGGTTGACCCTTGACAGATCTCACGAATTCGATCGCTGCCCCGAGTGTGGATCCGTGTACAAGATGGACTTTGTCGGCTCAGATGATGATAACGGCCATCACTAAACAATAAAAAGTTTCCGCTGCTTTTATCGTCATCTGGCGATTTATCGGTGCAGAATTGACATAATGATTGAGAAACCTTGCTTATTTGCACGATGCAGTCTGGCGGTGTATACAATTGCATACAAAATGTAAAACCTGCATGAAGAGGAGGAGGAGAAGATCTGGAAACGGAAGCCAGAGTATATGAGTGACATTGCAAGTCAAAACACATCGCAGTTTCCCAAAAGGAACAAAATCCCCAAAACAGGGATGGCATTTCCCTCCGTTGGGTTCAGTAGCAGATGCCAGTCGCACACGAGGGCCTTTGCAACCCGCTCCATCGAGCCAAGGAAAAGTTATAATGCCAACTAGGATGAGACAAGCGCCATGTCTGTGCGCGTAGTATCCAGCACCGTTACTTCCTGCCGTTAGTTCCACTGTTGTCTAGTGAGTGTCCCTACCTGTAGGATGTTATGTCAAAAACTTTTGGTCTATACAGGCTTTTTGAGACAACAATATTTCTACAGAGAGCACGAGAAAGTGAATGCGCTTGAGATCAACAACATGCTACGAGTCATATATACTACACAGCAGGTGTTCTACTAACTGTCGGGCAATAGGAGTTGCCGTTATTATCAAGCGATATCTTGATGTACAGGACACCAAGAAGATTTCTCAATATTCCGGAATTAAGTAATTTACACACACAGACAATGAACCGCGCAGATTGGCTGTCTAAATTTTCCGTTCATTTGTCTTGGCAGCATCGATGGAGGGGTGGGTGGAGTTTTCAGTGTCAAACTACGACGGGTGATAATGAGGTGTATACTTGACTTGTTGTATTCATCTCCTGTGGCTCCTAATAATCGAGCGAGCGCATGCCATCTGGTGAAAGCGTGCTAAATTCCTTTTCAGTTCTGGGGAATTCAACGCTAAATTATATCATATTCGTTCATAGCTCGACACGAATTTAGTTCTTTCTTTGGTGAATGCTTGTTGGGGATTGCGGTAGCGTTTCGTAAAGTCAGGACCCTTTGTGTGTGTGTATATAAAGAGACACTCCTTAAGATATTCGTAGGCTACTACTGTTCCTTGTAAATCAGAAAATCATAAAGAGCCACTTAGGGGCTGTTCTTTCCGACAAGTCGATGTGCACCTCCTTGAAAAAGAAAAGTACTATGGCTGAAAAGATTAGACCTTGAGCTATCGTCTTCCGCTGGCTTCAGCATAGGTAACACTGTGTAATAAGTGCTACAGTGCTCTTCGCGTGTTTCATAGGCAAGCAGGGATGGAACGCTTCTTTTTTTGTTCGCGGCAATTTTTGTAGCACCTGGTCGCAGGTGATCTCATTGGCGGCTCAAAATTGTGTGTCACTAAGTCGCCCTTTCATGGTCTTGTATATCCTTTCAACCTCCCGACCTCCCCTTTCACACTTTCTTCTTCCTTGTCCATCCGCTGTAAACGAGTAGATACGACTGTTCTTATATCTCTCTTGTTCGGTTGTAGTCTCATCGCACCACACTCGTTCGCACACGAATTCCTTTCCTTTCTACGCCCCGCTCTTTCCTTGCCCATCCTTCCCGTTCCTTTTGATGCGCTTTATTGATGCAACTATCGACTCGATCCCTCTTTCTGTTGCTGTTTGTATTCCTCGCTCGGATCGCTTTAGGTAATTCGTCGTCACGTATAACTCTGCTAGTCTATTAACACTGTTGTGTTAGCCGTTGAAAATGATTCAAGCAACCAAGCTGTCGCTGTTGCTGCAGGTACGAGGAACCAAAAATAAATAATTAAAGTGACCCAACCCTAAAAAAGAAACTAAAAAAATCCATTTGTTGTAGACGAACCCAAAGGTATCTTTGGATTCTTTGCACGACGCGACAACCGCTCCGACGGCGACGACGAAAACGACGACGACAAACATTCAAAGCATAGCAGCAAAAAAGCGACTACTAGCACCAAACCGACTCCGACAACCAGCTCGTCCGTACCTGGAAAAACATACACGACATTCACCTGCGAGACCCGCACTGTGACATTCCATCCTGTCCACCATCACAAGACACTCAGTGATGAGCCTCTAGTTACTCAGAAACAGATAAAGTGCTCGCCAACAACCGTCTTTATTCCTGCGACGTCGACTGCCTCTGCCCACCACAGGAGCTCGACAGCCCACAAGTCGACGCCTACAGCAGCGCATGGTCACGGCAGCGGCAGCAATAGCAAAGGCTCTGACGAAGACAAACGTCACGGCGTTCAAGGTGGTCACGCGGCCGAAAAATCATCGTCGTCGCATAATCACCACCATACCACCTCGAAGCATGCCAAAAACGCCAAAGAGACCGCATCTTCAAAGACGCACGCAGCAGCAACGACAACAACTGCTCACGGCGGAAAGTCTAAAGAGACCCACCATGCCTCGTCGAAGACGACCACAGAATCTGACGACGGCGATATCAGCGCCTTTACAGAAGCTGGCGGATCCTCGCCTACCAATGTACAGGACCCTAACAGTGTACCTACAGAGTCGCCCTCGCAGCCAAACAGCGGCGGCGGCAGCAGCGATGGTGGCTCGTCCGGAGATGGGTCGTCTTCAGGTGACAGCAGTAACGGCTCATCCGAAGGTTCGTCTTCGGATAACAGCAATGGTTCCTCTGGAGGCTCTTCTTCAGATAACTCGCAACCGGCCAATGACAACAACAACAACAATAACAGCGACGACAACGACAATAGCTCTGGTGAAACCGACAACTCGGACGAACCCACAGCAGAATCCTCTGAGACAGACAACACATCCCCCACTGCTGCGGGAGCCGCATCTCAAGGTCCCACTCAGGATAGCGGCAACGGGAGCAGCAACTACGAAACCCAAGCTGTATCAGGCAGTATCAGCAACAAGGCTCTTGGTATCGGTCTAGGTGTTGGTATTGGCTGCGTCGCTGCACTTGGTCTAGCAGGACTCTTGGTTGCGAACCGTCGCAAGCAGCAGCAGGGACAAGACTCTTCGCAGTACTCGGATGAAGGCGATATCCATACCCGCTGGCGTACACAAAGTTTCATGGGCGCTGTTGCGTCTGTTGTAGCCAAGCTGCCTCGCTCCGCCTCGCTCCGTAGCTATCGATCTCGCCAACGCGAGAGCGCGGGCACAGCTGTTGGATCAGGTCAAGGTGCTGTGGAAGATCCTTATACCAACTTGGGACGACACCCATCCAATTCCTCGACGCGCTCGGCCGCGTCCCAGCCGCCGTCTTTGGCGAGAGTCAACGAGAATCCAAACGAACAGATGCATGAGATTGATCTTCGCAACTAAAAAAGAAAACATGGACCTCTATTCTGTATAATCTTTTCTCTCTTCTTTCTCTCGTGTAATTTTTGTGCTTTTAGACTGCTTGGTGAGGTTGCATTGCTAGGTCCTTTCCTTCCTTCCATTTCTTTTTATTTTACTTTTGTGGAATGGCTGCTTCTTTTGGCGTTCAATATCCAACAACAACAATAGCAACAGCGCAGCATTTTTGCTCTTTCCCTAACTACTAAATTTCGGACATATGATGTATTCCTCGCCTATACAGTTCGTGTCTAACTCTTCCGTGTTGGTCCAAACCCAGAGAACCAACCGGTAGTAGGACTAACTAGTAGTAGGATTAATTAATGCAAGGCAGTCTGGCTGGAGGGGAGATGGAAAAACGGTATTACGTCTCCTCCTTTTGGTCATTCGAGAATTCTGGGAGACCGCTGCTGTTGCTGCGCTTTGAATCTGTGTAACATCTCCACTTATTCCCTGCTATGTGTTTGTATTAAAGAACCGTAAAGAGATCATTTCCGGAAAATGTCTACTGCAGATCTGCACATACACACGTTCGTAACTCTTTTATCTTAGAAGGACAGCGCGAACAACCCTTGGATACACTGGCGCGCGAACAAAAGTATACCCGAGAGCTCTATTTTTAGGCACTTTGTCTCAGAAAATCACGCCATCAAACAAAAGCAGCACATTTCATATATAGACCGGCTTGTTCCCTCCACTTCCAGCCCAAACCGTTCATTCCTCTCCTCCTCCTTATTCCCTTTCTTAACTTGTTCGCCATGAAGCCACTTCTCTGGCTCGCTTCGGCTCTGCTGCTTGGAGCATCGTTTGCCCAGGCACAGACCAACCCATTCTACCCGTCTCAGTCCCAGAAGATTATGTCGCCGTATGCAAAGACAGGCAAAATGGAGCAGATCGGAACAACAGGCGTAGCTGCTATGCATGCAGTCCTAGTAAGGTACACCAAACTTTAAAGCTAGCTGTTTCTTGTTTTATATTTTACTGACAGGTGCTGTTGTCGCAATGTAGCGAAAAGAGCGTTTTGATTATTGACAAAGGTATTATTCCGTGCAATGCATAACTGTCAACCTCGAGATCGCGATGCTAACTCGCCATGTAAAAACAGCCGAGTGGAACGAGGCAAAGTTCGATTCCGGACAAAGCGCATTCTCGGTACTCTATAACCTGGATACGAATGAATACCGCCCTCTGCCCCTGGAAACCAACACGTTCTGTTCTGGCGGCGGTTTCCTTGCCAACGGTACATTTATCAGCACTGGCGGCGGCGAGCGTGTAGGCCGCACTTGGAAGGCGAACCCAGGCTGGCAATCCATCCGACACTTCAATCCTTGCGACGATGACAGTTGCGAATGGCATGAATATTCCACCGGCATCATGGAGATGAATCGATGGTATCCGACGGTCGAACAGTTGCCAGATGGCGATCTTTTCATTATCGGCGGCTCTACTCGAGGCGCTGCCGTGAACAGAGACGAGATCAACGTCCCCTCGTATGAATTCTGGCCTCCCAAACCTGAAGGCGCTGTCCATTTCCAATTCCTGAACGATACCATGCCATTTAACCTGTGAGTTGAAGTTGAAGAAAATATTTGCGTAAGGATAAAGCACGCCTAATGCTCCATAATGCTCCAACTAGGTATCCATTTGTATTCACTTTGCCTGACGGCAACCTCTTCATCTTTGCCAACAAACAATCCGTCATTTTCGATTACAAAAACCACAAAATCGTCAAACGCCTCCCCGACATTCCCGGCGTGCCGCGATCCTATCCGTTGACAGCTGGAGCTGTCATGCTTCCTCTTGATCCCGCCAAAAACTACAATGTCGAGATTATGATCTGCGGTGGCTCCGAGCAGATGAAGAACACAGCCAAGGCAGATGCTACCTGCGGCCGCATCAACCTTGGCGACGAAGACCCGCAGTGGGAGATGGATACCTTTGTGTACCCGAGACTTATGCCTGATGGTGTCATTCTACCAGATGGTACTGTTCTCTGGGTGAACGGCTGTCAGCGCGGCTGGGCTGGCTACAACGGCCGCAATTTTGACCCCACTTTTGATCCTATCATTTACGACCCTAACAAGAAGAAAGGCGACCGATGGATCACCGGCTTGGCGGACACCGACATTGCACGCATGTATCACTCTGTTGCATTGACTTTGCCTGACGGTCGTGTGTGGATCGCTGGCTCCAACAATGTATCGCCGCCAGATGTCCTTGCTGAATACCCCACAGAGTTCCGCGTCGAGTACTTTTCGCCTCCCTACTTATTCCAAAGCGAAACTCGCCCGTTGATCTCCCACGTCCCGCGTGTCGTCACATACGGCGAGTCGTTTGATATCCTAGTCAACTTTGGCGACTTGGCTCAGAGCGGTGACAGTCCCGACATCAAGGTGGCGATCCTCCGCCCTGGTTTCAGCACGCACTCTATGCACATGTCGCAACGATACGTCATTTTGCGCCACACAGTCTCTGAGGATCTCCAGAGCATCAACATTGAAGCTCCTCCAAATGCGAACATTTATCCCCCTGGATCTGGATTCATCTTTGTCGTTTGCAACGGAATCCCCTCCAAGGGTTCAGAGATCTTTGTTGAACACAACGTAGAAGATCTCCAGATTTAAGAATAAAATAAACTTTTTTTTATCTCTGCCTGGTATTCATAGACAAACAAGTTTTTTCGCTCTACTGTTTATTATCCATTTCTCTTGTTTCTAGCTGGTTGGCTTCCCAGTGTACCTTGGATCCCATCTATCGAGATTTCAAAAAGACATCCTTGTCTGGAGACTAGCGGCGATGTCTCGATAAACAACGCCCGCTTCGTTGCCATTCTGTCCATCATCGGTGATCTCGCTAGTCTTATCCTGGTTGTCACCGAGTTCGCCCAAGAAAATCCCAAAACCGGCTTTTTGCTCAGTGAGTTCCAAAACAATGCGAGCGGCGATCGCTTGAGTCCAACAAGATGGAAATCCATCCAATTATCCACTAGTTCCGGAGGCAGAGTGCTGTTGTGATGAATCTGCTGCTGCTGTTGCTGCTGCGACGTGAGTGCTTTTGATATCGTGTCGGCAACTTGATTCACGGCAACCACAGCGACGTTAAATTGATGCGCAATCTTCTTCAACCGTGAGCCCATTTCTGAAATTTCAGCCATCCTTTCATAGTTATCCCTGCTGCCCAAACCGCGATAATGGGCGCTTATCGAGTCAACAACAACTACGCCAATGGATTTCCGCTGTTCTAAAAGTGCAGGTAGCTGGTAGCATAAAATACGATGCTGTGCTTCGCGATCGGGAATATGCATCGTATATATCGACCGTTTCATTTCGTCCGCATCCAGTCCGTACTCCTTTGAGAATCTGGAGGCGAGCTGATCGAGCCTCGTCGCTGGAAACCGTCCTTCGCTATGTAGATAAACAGAACCTGGCATAATTATTTAATATACAGACTGACTGGGGCATGAGAAGATATCGGTTGTCGACTTACGGCCACCTATACCTCCTAGAACAGCAGGTTTTTGGACAGCCAGAGAGAGCTGCAAACAAAACTGCGTCTTTCCAGAAGAGCTAATATGTAGGGATAAGAGATCGATGAGACAATATATAGAACGGTTCTATAGGTACATTACCTCTCTCCTACTACTTCAGTGACAGATCCAATGGGCACGCCACCGCCAAGGACTTGATCCAGACTTTCGTCGCCCGTGGAGAATATCTCAGGACGCCTTGCCGATTTTAGCGACGAAAGGCGTGAGCGCCACGGATACACGTCAGAGGCGGCAGCGTCTAAGAGTTCGTTGGCGGCTGATTCTTTAATGGCAAGTTCTCTTTGAAGATCGGCCAGCGATCGGGTGAGCAAATCTCTAGGAGAATCGAGACCGACTATCATTCGTTGTTTAGATTTGTTTGGTTTCTAGAGTCCCAAAACGCGTATATACAATACCTTTCTCGAGCTTCTCTGTTATTTCAAGACGATTCGCAGCGTCCTCCATTCCATGTTACAGTTACGAAATGTTCTCAGTCCAAGCTGCAGCTGAAAATGCGACGCCGGTCATCTACAAAATTGTAGACCAAGGATATACCAAGCAATCCTAGCTGCTTTTACGGTACATACTGTTCCTCTTTTCTGCCTTGATTTTGAGCTCTCCAGCTTAGGAAACCGATTCTATTTCCTATGGACAAGTACTTCATCGAAAGACACTCTACAGTCATGGAAATAATTTGTGCGCTACCTACTAGACTATAGCATCAAACGGTACTCAATCTCTTTATATATACCTTTTTGCCTTGGCCCTTTTCCCTGTACTAATGTTAGGACTTTTGAGGCTCAAATATCAGTCCCGCCCTTCTTGACACGATCCACATTAGAAGAAGCCAGAGTCATTTCCGATAGATTGAAAAGTCTTGCTCTTGGTAGCCTTAAAGATGCATGGTGCGTTATTGATATGCTGCACTTTGTAGCCTTTTTTAGATTTTGCATCACATTTAACATCACAAGAACAACTTTGCAAGATGCAACAATAATAAGGGTGCTTCCCGTTCTCAATTATCATCTGTTTCAGTGGAGCGATTGAACAAATATTCGCAAATTGTATTGCCTTGAGCATGAAATGGATGCCGCATGCTTCCGAAAGCTTTCATCCGGGGCATTGCTGTCAAATCTTCCGTGCCGCTGAATATTGCTCGATGATTTGCAGATCGCCGCCTCATCGCATGGACTGGCTTTCAAGTCGATCTTAAACTACTAGTCCCTTTCCCACTTTCTCTCTCTGTCTCTCTCTCTCTCTTTCCATTATAATGACACATACCATGCCTATCCCACATTTCGATTTGGCCAATCATCCGCCATCAGAGACCATAAAGATGATCACAGGTCTTCTTGAGCGCATCACAAAAACAAACGATAAGCTGCTTGCCACTGACGATGACGGAAATGCCAGTTCCGCATACACTTGCTTCCACGCACGTTCTATACCCAGTATTGATATTCACTCCTACCTTGCCCGTATACTCAAGTATTGCCCTTGTACAAACGAATGCTTTCTCAGTCTCCTTGTTTACTTTGACCGAATGTCCCGGAACTCTTCTGGATTACGAATCGACTCTTATAACATCCACCGGCTAATCATCGCCGGCATTATGGTTGCTAGCAAGTTCTTCTCAGACATTTTTTACACAAATAGTCGCTACGCAAAGGTTCGGGCTGACAAACGATTAAAGAGGTGCTGCATAGATCTGAGCCATGTGATAATTAGGTTGGAGGACTTCCAGTGGCCGAACTTAATATCCTGGAGCTTGAATTTTTGCACCTCAATGAATTTAGACTGAACGTCACTGTGGAAGAACTCCAACAGTATGGTGACCAGCTATTGCTGCATTGGGTGCGAGAAGAAGATCGGCGTAAAGAGCTGCAATGGCAGAGAAGTATGGAGGCTGTAGCAGCTGTGCCGCTGCATAGCAGCAGCAGCAGCACCAACGTAGCCACAAGTCATGATACCCGAGACCTTGATACCGGATCACGGTCCTTTAGCACACCTGCATCGAGACCCCACGTAGACAGGGGTACGCGATCGCATCATCGGACGAGCATCACAAAGGACGACGTAGGAAAGCCCCGTTCGTATCCTAGGGACTGCCGGCATCAGCGGATGCATCATGCGGCCCCGGATATCACTTCATCGTCTCCACGACTCGCTAAAAACTATTTCCAACAGTCGGAAACGCGAGAGCACTTTTCACCGACAACAACGAATGTAGAGAGTTTCGTGCGATCATCAAAAAGTCACAACCATCGACATTCCTGGCATATTGATCAATCCCATCGTCTGCCAACGCCGCCGTATCATCTCGTCAGTACGAGTAAACATAGGATCTTGGGTGATCCGATAGCATTCCTAAGCGGCAATTGATTCAATTCTACATTTTGTTATTATCATCACATTTTCTCCTTTATTTGCTTTTTAAACATACTTGTATTATGGTTTTTGTTTGTCACACACAGCAATCATAAAAAATCAAGAAGGTCTCACGGCGTTGCCGAAATTGGCAGAGAGAACCGAACTTTATTGTAGTAGTTTACGCGGCTTCTATACGCGACGTCTTGTTGCTGGAGGGTTCTACAGGCTCATGGTCTTGGTCGAGAAATCTAGTTGAACTTAATTGCGTTTTCTAGATGTTGTATCGATTTTAGACAAGTCATGTTGCCTCGCTAATCGCGAAAATGAGGACTCGATGGGATCGAAGGGAGCTCTCTTGATATACAAGTTGCAACATCATACTATAGACTTTGAACGATCGTTAGACTGAGTTTTGCCACCGTTCAGCATGTCCATAGAATACATATAGTTCGTAATAAGCAATGATAAGGCAGTGCGATTCTAAGCAGCAGCTGCCAATTTGGTTATAAAAGTAATCCATTGGTTGATATTTGCCGTTAGTTTTCACTGCGCTGTCAATCGATTGAGTACAACTAAGCCAGAGGACTTTGCCCTGATTGAGTCCAGTAGTGCAAGATGCCGATTACAGAATACCCAGTTATAGCTGACGCGTAGTTACACTACTACTTTCATGAGCAATGTACAGTGCTGCAAGCACAGTTTGGTCAGGGAGAAAAGCTCCTTGTGTCCTGCTTAGCATTGCTGTCGCCAAGTATGCCAAGATGGCCATAGTAAGCCCTTTAAAACAATACCATAGCTTGCCCAGTTGCTGTATCTCACGACGCATTTGAAAACTCATCTGTCACCAGTTCTTTCATCGCCGTTTGGCATTCAAAGAGAAACTTATTGCGATACACCTTACAGGTATCACCACACATATGCCGCACTGCAGCTCATTTTCATTTTCATTTTTCCAACTGGCTGCGCTCTTTGCACTTCGCCCAATCATGACTACGCTTCTATTTATTATAATACGAAACAAGGCTCCATGAGCTAGAAATCATCGCAGAGGCAACAAACCTCGAAAATAAATAGCCCCTCAGATAAGCCAGCAGCCGCTGCTGCTCCAACCCTCATTTTTTCGTCATCTTGGAAAAGACAAGTAAGAACCAATGAAGAATATATGAGTGGTGCCCGCCATGGAGCAACTTTCGTTACGGGCTTACTGATTACAATCCTTGACTTGTAACAATATTCAATACTTTCTTCGTCTGTTGATGCTACCCCACACTGTCTGCCTTTTTTATGTCGACTTTGTCTGAAATCCGTCACATGGGTGTATGGCTGGTCCAGATTCCTCCAGCTGAACTCGGGTTTGGGAGGCGCGGCTCACGTCCGGAAAGATGAGCCCGAGCGTAAAGTTTGCAGTTGTTGCTGACACGTAAGTTACACCAATACACTTTGAGGTATGGTAATTTTCCTTCAAAAGGTCATTTTTCGTTGTTTGAACTTTGTGTTCAGTGTAATATCAAGTCGATGAAAGTTTAAAATGCAGTTGGAAAATAAAGTAGAGATACAGAGAAAAAAGATTACGGGGAAAGTGAGAGATAGAGATAAGAACAGACTATTTACGTGCATATAATCTAGCGGTAATATGGTCCTTGTTGCTGAGGTTGCAAAGTGTACGTTGGAGCCTGTTGCATTGGAGGAGGAGGAGCCTGTTGTTGCTGCTGTTGTGGAGGCCAGGGTCTAGACTGCTGCTGCAACGCGGGAGGAGAGTACATGCCCTGGGAAGTATTCTCTCGCAGAGGAGGAGTGGTCTTGGGCAACGGTGGCGGCGCTTGGGACTGCGGGCGGTAAGAAGGATAGTAACCCGATCCAGCTTTTCCACGTGTTTCCTTTGACGGGTCAAAATAATGCATCGGGTTACCCTGGATAGATGACATGTCCGATCCCGTGTAGTTTGACACTGCATCGTCGTCCTCGGCTTCCATGATGGTATGAGTAGTATGGACAGGACCCAGCTCACGCAACTTGCGCTCTCGGCGGCGAATGGATCGAATGCGTCGTCGTTCATAGTCCTCCCAACGACGCAGCGGGACTTTGGACGGGTCGAACACGCCATCCTTTTTGCCGTGATGATCTCCTTTGGTCTCGCCACTGACTTTACGTGTCTCACCCCATGAAAAGTCGTCAAAGTGCCAGAACGAGTAGACGGGCAAGATAAAGTTCCAAACAGGCAGTGCGAAGAGGTAGACAATCATCCAGCCAAGATACACCCACTTCTTTGTCGTGATTAGGATAAGGAAGGCTGGTGAAAACAGTACGAGGATCAGCAGAACCAAAGGTGTAGCCGACGAGAAACTCGTGATTGGCGTTTGAGCTAGAGAGACAATAAGCACAATTGTCAAGACGATGGCAACTGGCAAAGTCAAAGTGCCGACGAGATCCATCATGACGACAAACTGCATCGAGAAGCAGAAAGTACCACACAGGTTGCGTACGAGAACCAGTTCGAACAAGTTGTGGATAGTAGAGTTGATCCATCGACGGCGTTGAGATAGCAAGACCTTAAATTCGTCAGGGACAATTGTTTTGCAGATCTACATTATACCATCCCTATTAATATCTGGCAATCTCTTTTTCTTCTTCTCCTTTGACTTACAGCGTGGGGGGTGAAGACCATTTTACGGTACGGGAAATTGCGAAGCATGAGGGTTGTCAGGAAACGATCCTCACCGAGCAACAGAAGGTTCTTTTGGTGCAGAGTATCGACCGTGTTTTGCGAGTATTCCTGGACGATTTCAGGCTTGGTGATGATGGGCACCCAGTCACCGTCGCCCTTGCGTGCCTTGAGACGATACATACAGAAACAACCAGGCAAACAGGTCACACCACCAAAGACAGACTCGAAGCCTTTGGCCAAATGATGCGAGATAAAGTACTCGTACACCTGGATAGCACTGACCCAAGAAGCTCTCTTGTTTGCAATCTTTGTCTCTCCGCAGAGTCCCATGATAAGATTGTCGTTAACCATGCAGTTAACCAGCAATCGCAAAGAGGATGCATAAACTTTGGTATCGGCATCCACCTATCAAAAAGGAAAAAAAGAATCAATCATCGTGTCTAGGGGATTTTTTTCACGCTCACTTCTTACCATGAGTACCAGCTCAAAAAAGTCGGGTGTGACACCCATTAAGTATTGTACTTTTCTAAACAAATCGTAATCCAGCGGTGTCATGCGGTCATTGTAAGTGACTCGGCTGAAAAAGTTCATCAGGATCAACTGCGAGTCGCGTTTGCCACGGTTACCGGCTTTGGGCTTCCCTTGCTCGTCAGGGTTGCCGCACTTGACGACAAGGATCATCGGAACCTTGTGACCTTTGCAAACGTAATGTCCCGCGTAGACTTTGGCTTGGTTATATTGTTTTGCACCATCAGCAACGGCAATGTATGCCTGAGGCTCCGGATTCTTCATATCTGGATTATCAAAAGTGATCAAGGACAAGCAGATATCCGGTGTTGACATGGTTTCACCGCTACCCGTAATGATACCATCAGCAATTAAGAAAAGCAGTTTGCGGTTGTCCGGATAGTCAGTAGATGATAATGACTCGACTGTAGCGCGGATACCCTCAAGGCCTTCAGAGTAGCATGTGATGAGCAACACCGTGTACAGATCGTTGCCGACATGGCTGTTGAATTTGGCAACATTGCTGATAGTTACACCAGAGTCAGCACGAGGCAGTGGTTTCTGCTTGATATCGGTCATCTCCATTGTCTGGTTAGCGATCATTGCGGTTCTACCGACTGGAGGAGGAGTGCGCGACATCTTCCAGGACAAAAACCAAGCAAAGATGAGAGCCATGAAGAAACGTGCAAACACAATAGCCAGCACGACAGCCAGGGCGCAAAAAAGGACTAATGAGGCTGCAAAGCATCCAGGGGTAGTCTTGTCAATGTGACCAGCGCGATACTTTTCTACCAGACAGTTGATGGCGGCGCGTAACTCGCTGGACCTGAAGAATTGCTTGGTGCCATCGCGACCACCTTCCGCAAACGAGCTATTCAGGATGTCCCGGATAGCCTTGTCGAGAATATCATTGTCGATAGGGGATGGGTGGGCATTAATGTACGGATCCATGTTGAGCACGTTTCCATCAATGACAAAATAGTTTGTCAAATTGGAGGAAGCCAGCTGAGTCCAATCGTAACCGACTAGGCGGGTCGTGTTACTGATCTTGAGCTTGTCAAACGTAGTCTGAGAAATGTCTCCGAGGGGACATCCATTGTGACCATTACTGTTGCTGCAGGGATCGAACGTTACTGCAGTGAATTGGGCTGCGACGCTGTTCCCGATATTTTGGCAGGCTGCAATGTTTGTGCCGTGCTTAAAGTAGGTAGTGATATCTGTTCCTGGCACCTCGGCAATGTTATACAAATTGACATTATTGACAACTTCGGCATTTGTGATATTAAATTGCCATCCGGAGATACCCAACAGAGAAGCTGCAACAAAATAGACATGTGATTCATCAATATTTTGGGTGTCCTTCCCCCCTCCTTCCACGGTCCAGTTCTCTCCTGTCTCTTACCGCTGTTGATAGTGTCATTATACGACGCATAGTTTTGAGCATTGTTCTGCTGGTCAGGAGGGCACATGACAGAATTCAAACCGATGGTAATGAAGGCGACGAATCCACCCATACACGCAATGATGAAACACAGCGCAATCTTCTCGCGCCAGGCTTGCTGCATGCCTTTATCGGTCTTTCCCATTGCTTTGAGCATCGGAGAGAACGCCCAAAAGGTGACGATGCGTGAGAAGAGAACCCATGGGTCAAATACACTCTGGCTTGTGGTCTGTTTGCCGGTCAGAAGAGGAGGTGGTTCCTGATATCTTTCGGTGCGAATTAAAGTACGACCCCGCTGCATATTCTGTGTAGCATTAGCGATACTGTTGGCTCCGGGAGCAATTCTTCGAGTAGGTGCACGTCCAAGCGTTGTAGGCCGGCGCCCGAGGGAGGTGGGGCCACCGGCAGCGCCACCGTGGATGTTTGCTGTAGCGTAGGCAGTGGGAGCATCGGTGCCTGGTGCACCTCCACCGGCAGCTTGACTGTAGCGGACACCACCGGGCATGTTAATGGATTGTTGGCGGTGGCGAGAGATATGTCGTCAATCGATTGAAGGAGAGGAAAGAGATGTCTAAATGGCGAAAGCCCCTAAGAGGATTAAAAAATAAGGATTTTTAGATCAACAAGGAAGAGTAATGGGAAACGGGGGGAGTCAAGGCAGGAGAGACGAGTATTTTGGAAATGAGGGGCTTTAGCACATGTAAAGATGTGCTGTTTAGCTGTGTTGTATCTTAAAGGAAGGGAAGTGAGGAAAAGAGTGGAAGAGAGGGAAGAAGAATCGAGATAAACTCATCCTATTTTTAACACCTGTAAAGTTGTAGGATGCTCATGGCCACTTGCTTTGAATGCGTATCAAATCTCCTGCCCGATTCGTTTGGTTCATGTGGCACAAACTCGTAACACGCAGATCTCAAAATGTTTGTTTAGCTTGGGAAATATACATTAGCGATGCTGCTGTGGCTTTATTCCACTGAGGCTTTCTAGATATTCAGAGGTAGACGTTGCACATTTGAGCATCTGCCGTTCTTTGGCGTACAATTTGTAATAGACACTATCTGCTTCAGAGGTCTAATGAAAAAACGTGTTAATCGTCGAGATGGCACTTTCTCCGCTAAATTTTTTTTCACCACTTACCCGCTCGTCGTGGTACACAATCGGCTGCCATGGCTCTTCCTCTGCGTTACGCACTGCAAGCGAGTATGCGTTCCGCCGCATGGGGTTCTCTCGCTCGGGGTTTTTCATTGACATTTGCAGTGCCTGGGCCTTGGCCGCTGGTTCTGGCTTCTTTTCCTCCTCCTTCTCGGCTTCCTGGATACGCTTGTTCGCCGCTTTGTGCTTCTCATCAATCTTATCCAGATACTTGAATGCAGGCCGCATTTGGATAGTGCTGTGCACAGGTGTCAAGTGCAATTCGCCTTTGAAATTTTTTTCGGGTTAGCTTATTTCGACTCCCACTAGCGTTGCTAACCACTGCTGCAGGTTTTCCTTTTACCTTCGTGTAAAACTCCAATGGCGTACCTTGTCTGTTGCGGCACTTCAGTTGAACTTAGCGTCAATCTGTCCAGTAATTCATCCTCTTTCTTTGTCACGCGCCCGTAGCTCATTTCTTCTTCATATTCTTCCATTCGCTTATCGTATGCAGTCTTGATCTCTTTCTCGTTCATGCCCATTGCAAACTCTTCACCGCGATCTGTGCTGTAATACGGCGATCGCGTATTTAACGGCAGATCCAACTCCACCATGTTGGCGTTTGGCTTGATACGTGCTGCCATAGGACCGTTGCTGCTTGTGAAAGGCGCATTTTTCATGGGATACTGAAACACATACAAGTACTTTGCGAGGTTGGTGCTCAAGTAAACGGGTACCTCTCCAATGACCTCGTCAACCTCATCGTCTCCAGCGTGTGCAAATCCTACAGTCGGTGCCGTGTTGAGATCGCTGTCAAAAACTTGAGGTAGGGCGCTTGTTGATTCCTCTGCCATTGGGTGTTTTAAAAACTGAAAAGTTGCCACCCGACCTCCGGCTCCCTTTCAAAAAGTTTTCAAGCGAGTTGCATCATCCCCCCACACCAGCATAATAGACAGTCAAGTTTTTACAACTATCATTTTCTGCACACTGTTAAAGGAGAGTCTTTAAAAAATAAATGTATTTTCTTTTGTTGAAATGCATGGAATAGAAATGCTTCTTCGATTCCAGCAGAGAATGTTCTATGACGATGTTTATGACGAAGGTAAATACTGGAGACAGGCTCTGTTAGCATGTAAAATTTCACGTTGAATTATGCTCGACTATCTTACCTTGTAAGGGTTCATGATACCGTTGGGATCGAGCATATCTTTAACAGTCTTCATGAGTTTAATCATCACTGGTGACTTGGAATAACCCAGGAATTCATTCTTTGCTACACCCAAACCATGCTCTGCGCTGATAGATCCCTGATGTTTGGCTATAAAGAAGAAAGAGAGAAATGATCGACTGAGCATGTGTAATCATTCAAAGTCATTAGAGCTAACGATACTTACAGACCCATTCAAAGAGATAAGGTTCGATCAAGGCAGAAGTCTTCTTATCGAGTCTGCTAGCAGCAATGTTGAGATGCAAGTTGCCGTCACCAACGTGACCGTATGCAACCACGTCGGTAACAGGAGAATCTTCTTGTCCAAAGACACCTCCTTCTCGCAAATGCTGGCGCATATCCTCGACGCACTCGTAAATCTTTGGTACAGGCATCGAAATGTCGTACTTGTATACGGCAGGCTCCTTTCCAAGTGCCTCAGTGAAACCTTCACGCAAACTCCACAAGTTACGGATTTGTGTCTCATCCTGAGCGACGACACCGTCCTGTGCGACGCCCTCTTCCATCATGTTCTCCAGATAAGTTGTAAGTTTCTATCACATACAAGCATTCGTTAATCACTAAAACTGTATAATCCTCATGTTTCATCTTACATACCTCATCATCGTGGTCCTTATTGGAACCGCTAGTCTCGATCAGTACATAGAAAGGATATTCATTTTCCATGACTGCCTTGGGACTAGCATGCTTCTTGAACATTTGCAGAGCATTTATATCCCAAAACTCGAATGCTACGCAATATCACTATGTTATCCACTTGGTGTCTCTTGAGAAGCAGCGCGTGCCTTACCAGACAAAATCTCAGAGAGTTCAATTCGTGATTGCTTGAAAGCCTTTTGGACATCCTCAAACGAGTTCAAACCCAAAAGCGCCACGTTCACTGCCTTGGAACGGTGGGGCGTGAGGATCGATACACCGGTAATAATACCGATAGTGCCTTCGGAGCCAATGAACAATTGCTTCAAGTCGTAACCTGATATACAGCCATTTAAATATATAATCTTTCCATCCCAAAGTTTCGACGACATCTTACCTGTATTGTCTTTGCGGAGAGTAGACATGTTGTCCAAAATTGTACCGTCAGGAAGGACCTCGAGTTTTCGAATTTAGCCAACGAGAAGATATATTTTCTATTTCTTTTTTTTGCTCTCGCTGACGGAGACTTATACCTACAACTTCCAAGCCCAAGACTGTGCCGTGAAGCGAGCCATATCGAAGTAGACGAAGACCGCCTGCGTTTGTAGCAATGTTACCACCAATGTGGCAGCTAGCAAATAATTTGAGTTATTTGAACAACGACTGCTGGCTGGGTTGCATAAACGGCTCATTTTATTTACCTTCCCTTGGCACCAAGGTCCAAAGGCATCATATAACCCTTCTCGGAAAGCCAATTATCCAAGACTTCCAGGACACAGCCAGCATCGGCGGTGAGAATGCCTGAGAAATAATAATCAAACGAGTTAGTAACTAAGTTGCAACAAGGTTCCGACGGTTGGGAAAAAACTTTACCTGATACGCTGTCGAAACCGCGAATTCTGTTCATGCCCTGCAAACTAATGACAACTTCGTCGAAGACCGGCACGGATCCACCCACAAGACCAGTATTGCCGCCCTGGGGCACAACTGCAATTCTAACCGGGCATCCCCCCTGTTAATTCAATTCTCCCGTCGCTTACGGCGCAGGCCCCTTACTTTTGATCGTTGCAGTAGCGAAGGATATCTGAAACTTGCTGGGTAGTCTTTGGCTTCAGGACAAGTTGCGACTGACCGCGAAACTTGTTCATCCAATCAGTGTTATATGGGTGTAGATCATCCTCGTTGCCGTAAATAACGCCACTCTCGCCAACAATCGACTTGAAATACTCAACGTCTTGTTCTGTCAACTACAGACAACACGTTGTTTTTTTGTCAGAGCCGAAGGCGTGGTTAACAAAACCGTTATATTACCTTTTTGAAGTTCTCATTGCGCACGTAGCCAGGGAACTTGTCCACGGTGTACTGAACGACTTTCTTCTTGCCTGAGCTTTCGGTAGCATAATGTCGCGCAACGTTTCCGACAGGAAGAACGACGGTTCTAAAAGGAGAAACTCCAGCGAGATTTCTCTTTGCTGCAGCGAGAGCTGTTCTGGAGATTCGTGGGCATAAGATTCGCGCACTGGTGGCAGCAATGTTATTCATAACGAAACGGAGTAAAGGCAATGATCAAATCGCTTTCCCACAGAATCAGGGCAAAAGTTACAGCCAATCAGGAGACCCAATGATTTGTGATCTGTCAATAATCGAGACGGATCTCTTTTTTTTTCTTCTTCAAAATTGGAGTCAGGCATATCCAGCTCTTGTAAGTATTGGATCCTTGCTTGTGATATTTTCCAAATCTTCTTCCAGTACTGCTTGGGGGAAGCACGATGCATAAGAACATAAACACTATAATAGGGCCTTACTGCCAACTCTTCCAATATTTGGATCTTTGTTGATGGAAGTTCCGAAAAGTCGCGAAATCAGACGGACTTGTTGGAATATCCTGCTCCGCTATTGACATCTGGTAGCAATGAGAGAGTAAGAACAATTATACATCAACAGCTTTCTATGTTTGTAAAGTCAATTCCATCTAAAAGTCTTTCGCACACGCGCCATCTTACATCTGGCATTGAAAGCCTGTACTCCATTTATTCAAGTCCTCAGTTTCTACTAAATATGCAATTCGGCAGAATCCTTTCAGGTCCAAGATCTTTTTTGCCCTGTGGCGCTATATATGGTACGAGGATAAGATTATGCTTCTTTCTTCAATGATTTTCGAGATTTTTCATCATCCTCTTGATCGTGGTCTCTCTTTAAGCTTACGCTATCTCGCTCGCGATGATTTAGCTGTTCCTTTAGTAAATCATTCTCTCGTTGCACTGCTTCTAATTGGCTTCTAAGATCCTGCACTTGACCGTGTAATTGATCCAAAGCCTGATTCAGCAGTAACTTTTCCAATGTCCATTTCTCTGCGTTTGCAGCATCCAGTCGTTTTAGGTGTTGAATGTATTCGGCTGCACGCTGCAGGATCTGTCCCTTGTTCTTTTCGCAGTTCGGTACAAGACGTCCAAGCACACTGATGCCTTCGTTGATCGTTTCTCGTCGTCGCCGTTCAACTAGCTTGTGGCTTTCTCGTCGTTGACGGTGCCACTCTTCGCTTCCTGGAGGTGGTCTATCATCATTATTTGGTGAAGAACTATCCGCGTCCTTATTGTTCTCCTGGTCCTGGTCCTGGTTCTGGTTCTGGTTCTGCTGTGGAGGGTTTTCCAAGTTGGGTTCATTTTCGTTGCTCGTATCTATAGTCCATGTCAGTATGGAAATAACATCCAAAACTTGCACTGTCAATCAACTTGCTTGACTTATGGGAGGAGGAGCTTTCGTGTTTCTGGATATATTGTTTCGTCTTGCGTTGCTTTTGATCTGTGCTAGAATCAGCTGCTGCTGCTGCTGCTGCTGCTGCTGGCTGGTTGACTAATTAAGTTTGTATGGATCTGAACAAAAAGTTGCGAGACGCTTACGGTTTCCCGCGAGGTTTCCGCCGTAGCTGATTCCATCGAAGCTTCTTGTGACATTTATGCGCGGCGGGTTTGGGCTGCCTCAAGAGCAGCCGGCGTGCGAAAGGTGGGAGGAGTCGAAAATCGGACCGCGCTGTTGGCAGCCAGCCATGATGCATTGTACATCAAGTGAGCTTGGGAACTTTTCTCTCATTGGCCTTATTATCTTTTAGATAAACTAGAGATGCTTGTCCGTTGCATAGGAGCCTTTATACATGTAGGTGTACAAAGGGATATATTAATCAAGTTGCCTATTCACACGTGCGTGTGATTAAATGTCTGCAGCTTTTCATATGCAGCAGAGTTCAACGCTTTTGTGACGACGCTCAGGAACGAAATAGATCCACATATCCGGTGATATAATAGATCGTCGTCGTCAATTCAATGCAGAATCCGGCATTTCTTTCTCCGTTGTTCACCCAAAAAGGGCATTTGTTTTCTTTCTTTCTTTCTTTCAGTGCACTCGTCTGCCTACGATTGCAGCGACTTACGTACGCAATCACACTCTAGTTCGAAATGGACAACGCCTGGGAACTTATTCAGCAAAAAAGTAGGTGTTTTCTCCATGTGGCAACTGATGAAATATGACGCGTGCTAAGCAACGCATGTTTCTTTTTTACTCCTTTGCTAGCTTTCACAAAGTGGTAGGCGACGTGACGATCGTCAGCGGTTCAAACCGTTTGATAGCTTTAAACCTTAAACCTTTCATATATACCAGGGTAAACACGAAGCTTGACTTGGGTGGAGTACCGCACATCAAACATTTATGCAACGACCTTGCCAACGGCGTGCCTTTGATCCGATTGCTGGTAAATGCCGACTAGAATATTTCCAACCTTACCTCTAAAGTTAAAACTCGGGGGTATGCAGGAAATCATTGGTGACACATCTCTAGGTCGCTACAGCACCAATCCAAGGATAAAGATTCAATGCGTAGAGAACGTGAATATGGCCTTGGAATTCATCAAGCAGCGCGGCGTGCCGCTGACTAACATTGGTGCGGAAGGTGAGTTACAATGAGGTATATATATGTATTAATAGGTCGTTCTAAGCCTGTGTGCAAAGACATCGTTGACAAGAACCTGAAACTGGTGCTTGGTTTACTGTGGATGATCATTCTGCGGTTCACGATCGCAGATATCAAGTAAGCACACGCAGTTCCGATGTCAATTAATTTTCCTAGATTGCTAACAACACCCTGCAATCCAGTCAAGATGGAAAGAATGCCAAGGAAGGTCTCCTGCTGTGGTGCCAGCGCAAGACAGCACCGTACGAGCAAGTGGATGTTCGTGATTTCACATATAGCTGGAAGGATGGATTAGCATTGTAAGAAGAGATCAGATCATGATGAAGGACTGATATCAGGTTATTTATATTTTTCCGTCTAATAGCTGTGCTCTCATCCACCGACATCGACCTGATCTGCTTGACTTTTATTCTCTGGACTTTGCAAGTATTTTGCTCATACGAATAACGACACTGTAAATGTTCTAATGCACCTTGCCTTATAGAATGACGCCCACGGAAACACAGCACTCGCTTTCGACATTGCAGAAAAATATCTCAACATTCCGGTAAGTAGCAGCAACCAATTTTTTTTCTGTACTGCGAATGGAGCAACTTGCTTAATCAAGAGCGTTTCGATGCTGTCAGAAACTTTTGGATGTTGAAGATGTCTGCGATATTTCAAAGCCTGACGAACGATCTATCATGACCTACGTTGCCGAATATTTTCATGCATTTTCTTCACTAGGCAAGTATATTCTCTCGAAAAGATGGTGGGGATGTATTCCTAATTTTGGGGTGACAGACAAGGTAGAAACAGCCGGTCGACGTATAGCAAAACTGGCGGATGTCTTGAATTCGATCTGGCAGATGCAGCACGACTATGAGCATCGAGCCCGAACGGTTAGTTAGAGGCAGTTAAAAAATGGAAAATTATCGATGTACTGACGACTTGCCAATTCATTTTACAGCTTACAAACGAAGTTCACAGCATACAGAAATTATGGCACAGTACAAAACTGAGCGATTCGTATACGGAGATAAAGCGCAAGAGTGCCGAGTTTGCAACATATAAGGGTTCACAGAAGCGCGAGTGGGGAACCGAGAAACGAGACCTGGATACGCTGTTGGGAAATATCCAAACTAAACTAAAGACATATAATCTGAAGCCATATCATCCTCCAGAAGGCCTCACATTGAAGGTGGGCTCACATTGGATGCAAGCATCTCGATATCTGCTGACGAATGGAGCTATTACAGGATTTGGATCAGTTGTGGCATGATTTATTAAAGGACGAAGCCGAGTATCACAAAAGTATAAACAGCAAAATCAGAGAGTAAGCATGAGCTTAAGTCTTGAATGATTCCATCGCTAGCTAACAATGATTCGATAGGATCAAAGAAAACCTTCGCAAAGCATATGCAAAAGCTGCAAACGATTTCCAAAACCATCTTGACAGCATGTCTCTGGAATTAGCATCTCTCGATGGCGGACTGGAGCACCAACTTGAACGGGTTCGTGCCTTGTCGTATGAGATCACGCCGTTGCACAAGAACCTAGAATCCATCGAGGCGCTCGACCGAGCATGTCAAGAGGCAAACACGGAAGAGAATGATTACACGGTATACACCTTGGAGGATCTAACTTTTGAACTCGGTCTTGTTGAGAAGGCTATACGTAAAAAGGATGCATTTATTCAGAACCAGGTAAGAACGGTGGAGCGATACATCGTATATCCAGTGCGCTGAACAATGCTCTTGTAGATTGTTTCACGAAACATGACCAACTTGACGCCCGCCCAGCTTGAAGAGTTTGAGCATGCGTTCCGTCACTTTGCCATGGAGCACACAAACACACTATCCATCGAGGGCTTCTCGGCAGCCCTTGCAAGTCTCGGCTTGTTCTATCAGGATTACGATATCGAGACCCTGTTCGACCAAACGAGCGAAGGACAGGACGAAGCGACATTCGAACAGTTTATAAAATTCATGGTATCTATTACGGAAGACAAGTCAACGCCTGAGCAGCTGCAAGATGCATTCCAGACTATTGCTGGAGAAAAGCCATATGTGACAGAAATGGACCTTCGAATGTGCATGATACCCGAACCAGTTATTGAATACCTCAAAACCGACATGCCCCGCAGCAGCAATGAACCAGATAGCTTCAACTATGATCTGTATGTCAACCAGTTATTTAAATAGAGACATTGAACAATGAATGTGCAAAAATGTTATTTCCTCATGCGTTTCTTGAAACTTTCTGCTACCACATCGTCAGACGCAGTCTGGCGTTTGTCTATGCGAGATTTATGGTCTGGTTTTTGGATCCGCTTTTCATAATTAGCAGGCACATCTACTAAAGAAATCCTTAGTACATTTGCTTATTCATCATATGTAAATTTGTATATCACTTACGTTCTTCTTCTCCTGTCCGATCCTTTGATTCCTAAAATATCCACGTAAGATTCTTTCGACCGAATAGACTGCTCATTTTCTGACGTACCTCGCCCTCTTTTCTTTCATTCAGGTACTTGCGCTTTGCACGTTCGGTATCTTCGATATTCTGTAACCGTACACTGGTAGATGTGTCAGCATCATCATTATCTTTTTGTTCCTTTGCCACCACTACTCACTCTATGCCGAGATCAACTTCAGGGATAGCTGTCAACATTTGCGTTGATAATTGAACGCTGCCCTCTTGCACCTTCTTCTGCTCCACCTAATGTAATAATTTTGTCAGAGTTAGGACGAATACTATCCGTCACATACAACACAAACTTACCCTTAATCTCTCAGGAAGATGATAGAGTTCTTCGTAGATATCCAGTGGCCCTGACTTTTTCGTAGATTTATCCTCGTCTTCCTCTTCCTTTACAGGTTCGCCTCTTCGCTTGCGCATTTCTGCTTCAATGTATGCCATCCTAATCATGAATAAGTGCCTTATTTGTGCATGTCCACCATACGTAATACGTTACATGTGCTTGTCTACATCCAGCGCATTCGTCTGAGTCGTGAAACTGTCGAGCTTTAACTTCTTTTCTGTTCCTTCCTCCTCGTCCGCTCTGTTGCAGACCGGGTTTGTTGTGAGTTTGAGTTCTCCTGAGCTATTTGTGTGAACATACTTTTTGCCAGCCCTGACAGCATCCTTGTCTGTGAGACCCCACGGGTCCCGTTCTTTCTTCTTTGTTACGGGCTTTTCGCTGCCCTTGAGCAGCTTTTCGGTATCTATGCCTCCATGTTTTCTACGCAGTTTGCGCAATTCCTGCAGCTCTTCAATTGTTTCGCTGTAGGGCGGGTTGAGTGAATTGATCGCACACCATCTAGATTAGTCCACACAGACAGAGAGAGATGCTAACCTGACATTAGATTCTGGAATGGCCACAGATTCGTCTTCCTCGTCCTCTTTCTCTGGCGTCCGTTTTCTGTAATTTCTTTGTTTTCGTTGAATTGGCATTGAATATTATTGCTCGTTAACTTTTGTGAACAGAAACAAACCCTTTGTGAGGGAAAGGAGTGGGTGATCCAAAATTGAAGCCACTTATGCAATTATGTCCCCCTCCCCCACCTTTCAACACATCTCAACGTTGAATACAGGGTCTTTGGGTGGTTTGGATATGTTTGATATTTTTCTTTTGTTGAGAGATTCAGGATAGAAAAAGGGAGGATAAGAAAAAGACAAACAAGGCCAGCTTGGATCATCTACATCGAAGAAATATTTGGGAAAGAGAGAATATACACAGATTTTGCCCTCAACACTTTTAGGCTAAATGATGGTAATATACGCTTAGAGGTACATATGGTTGCATCAGCATGTGCGACTCAGGCGTGTACATTGGATGCTGTTGCTGTTGTTGCTGTTGCGGAACAACGGCAAGCGGCGGCGGAGGCGGGGTTGGTGCGACCATCATTTGCTGATAATAGCCTATAGAAGAATCGTCGAGTGTGCTCGTGGGCCACACACTCACAGGCTGATGATATTGCTGGTGGTGGTGTTGCTGGAACGGCGGCTTGGAGGACCATTGCAAGCCATCGTAAGCGGGCATCCCCAAGGGCTCGGGTGTAGCAGAGGGCGATAATGTAAATTCACGGCAGAGATCTAGCGATGTAGTAGTGGTAGTGTTGGTGGTAGGTGCAGCTGTAGCAACGGCGGCAGCGGCGGGAGGAGGACCTGGGATCACCAAGACCTTGCTGGCTAGAGAGGGCTCAAGAGCGGCAAGATCGAATATGGCTTGTTTCAGTAGCTCTGGTGGACCTTGCAGGACGTGAGTCTTCTCCTGGCTTGCTTGCTTATCCTCGGAAAAGTCACCGCAGCGCACCCAGTCTTGATCAACGTGGGCGCGGCGCATGGCAAATGTGAGCCGCTGGGGTACATCGAGTTCGATATCAATTTGATCTAGCAGCTGATTTGACTGGACAATCTGGCTGGAGCGGAGTAGAGAGATGGCATCGATGGGAACCTGGATACGGAACAAATGGTCTCGCACTTGCACTTGCCACGTCAGGAGGCGATGCGTTACATCGGCGTAGCAAGCAAGGTCGCTGTCGCCCGCACTTGGGCTGATGAGTTGGCTAAAGCGAGTCCATGTCCCGATGCGCAGCATCTCCACCGGCAACGGAACTATGTTAACGGTATTGCTGCTGCTGCTGACGCTGGAAACTGTGCTCCTCGAGTTAATCGCTCGTGAAAGGTGGGACAAGAAAAAAATCTTTTTTTCTTACCTTTGTTTCCAATAATGGTACGATCGGTGCCTTCCGACATGGCCCGGACAACAGACGGATGACCAGCAACCTGTTCTTGGACCATGGGCTCAGGCTTTGAACTGGATCGCGGGCGTTTGCGAGGGCTGGTGCTGCTGCCGGGGCTGTTGCTTTGCCGGAGTTCTTCAAAGCGTTCAGGTGTCATCATTGTACGAAACGTGGGCTGATAACGGGGCGGGGCTGGTTGACGCACAGGCTCTATCCATCGAGGGCCATCAATAGACAATGAGTTGGAAAGCGCTTCCATCTTCCGTGCCTTGGCGCGCCGGTTCTGGAACCATATCTGCACAGTGCGCTCGCTCACTTCAAGCTCCTGCGCAAGTCGGTTGCGTATACTAGAGTCCGGAAGCGGGTTGTTCATGAACGCATTCTGTAGTACAGTGAGCTGGCTTGGCTTGAGATGTGTGCGTTTGCGAGGTATCGGTGTTGCCGAAGGCACTGAGCTGGACGACGCGGATGTGGAGCGGTTGCGACGATGTTGTTGGTTGTTTTTTGCTGTCATGGCGAAAGAGCGTTGCGGGGTGGAAGTCGTGAACCTGCACGATGTAAGCAAGCGAAAATGATAGGAATGGGAAGGGAGAAAATAAAGAAAAAGAGAAGAGAGTTCTGTGTGTGAATTGCACAGGGTTAAGGAACCCTATTTCATACGTGGCTATGGTTACACGGCGGACATGAAGTGCTTTCGAGCCCTGTCCCCACTTACTTCTTTCTGCTGCATGATCTCGATGACTTCTTCCCGTGCTAAAACGGATGCCAACAGCTATTGGTTTCTACCGTGCGCCGCCTCAAATGCGGCTCAACTTGTGATTATGCTTGCATCCGTTGTTGTTGGACTGCACAGGAAACATACGCTCTATGCACTGTTTTATTCAGCATTAATTACTTATTTAAGATCCGTGCACCTGCTCCAATCTCCATCTCTTTTCCGATACGAAAAAGTGCGGGCCTTTTTTTTCTTCGAGCTACAACAGTGATCAACCAGCACGCTGCCAAGCTCTGTAGGACCATGTTCACAAAAATAGAGACAGTAGCTGGAATTTATCCGCACAGCATTCTTTGAACCGCTAAATGGGTTGCAAAGTCTCCTCAAATGTGACATAGACCCGCAACGCACGAATCCATAAAGGTTAGATTTGTTATTTGACGTACATATATATCTACTTTTTAGGAATATCAATAACAACCTGAGTTGCAACCTCGAGGTGAATACAACTTGTACGGGTTCACATCCACAAATAGTCATCAGTCCCAGTTCCTGTTCAAGGCACATCACCCAAACAGCTCTAGTCCGCCTTCCAAATAACCGGAATGTTGTAAGCCTAAGTGTACTATGTAGAATGATAATGAGACAAGAGTCAGAAAGACCTTTGGACTCATTGTCCTGGAAACAAGTGCCCAATTTAAATCTGGGGCGCAGCTGCTGGACATGCCACGGGGTAGGAAGATAGAATGACATTTGAAACGATAGGTTTAAACTTGTCACACAATATGCTATACTGAAAACCTTGAGTATAGGGAGAAACCGACACAGCCTAGCTTTGCAAGGAAGCATAACCTGCGCGCATCTTTAGTCAACCCATCTCCGAATCTTGCCCTTTACTTCACCACCAGCCTGGTGTGGAGTAGCCAAGTTATTGTAAAACTCTTTTTTAGTTTAAATGGAAGCCAATGATATTCTTTGTGGAAGGAAAAAGAAAGATGCAGTTGGTTGAGGGTGGGGATATACAAGAAGACTTGATGGAGTAGGAAAGCATGAAGAAGAGAAAAAATTGAGTAAAATACAAATTCTAGTGTACTTTTTTGATTTGTCGCTTTGCACGTTTGCGGCCGCTCTGGTTTCTTACTTGTGACTCTCCAAACTTGCGTTTGTAGTAGCTTCTGGACTCTTCGTCGGCCATGAGCTCGTCGACAATCGTCTGCTTTCGTTCCTTTTTTGTAAGACGAGCAGAGAAGTATTCTGTGGGTCCTTCGATGACAGTTCCAACTTGGAAATATTTGGGCTCCTGTCCTTTGCCCATCTTTTTGTAATGACGTTTTCTATCGAGAATATGGCGCATTCTAAGAAGCTGCAAATCCCGTTTCAACTCTGGAGTCATTTCCGGCTGCTCCATATCGAACCATCCCTTGCCGGCTGTCCTCTCCCGTTCCTATTGAGGAAATATGAGTATATTTAGAAAGCGAGGTTATACAGCAACAATCCAACGTACCATTCTTCTCTGCTTGCGAGAAAGTCTCTCTGCTTTCGGAACAATCGTGTCTTTCACTTCAGGCTCGCCTTCGATCTCTGCTCGTTCTTTCAACTTGGCGACATTGTTCTTACGGTCAATGTATAGTCCGTCTACACCGGCAACCATACCCTCGCCGAGTGTGGGCAAGCTATGGAAAAATGTAAGCAATCTAGCACAACCTCCTTCTGTAATGTAACAAAGACTTACTCTCTGTCTTGATTATCTTCATCGTCTCTGTATGGAGATCTTACTGTTGAGTAACGGAGAGGCGACGTTTCTCTTTGTATGAAAACTTACTCATCCAATTTAATTTGTTCTTCCTGCTTCTTTTCCAATGCAGCCTTGGCCTTTGTGAGCAAGTCATTCAAATCATCTTCTTCCTCTGCTTCGCTCTCGCTTTGCTCCTCATCAGAGCCGCTGCTGCTATTGCAGCTCTCTTCACTGCTATTATCATCATCGTCGTTGTCGCTGCCGCTGCTACTATTATCATTGCTTTGCTTTTGATCTTGATGTTTTCCATTCTGCGCTTCATTGTTTGCAGGATGTTCTTCGTCAGATGCAGATTCCGGTGCAGTGTCGTACTCTGAGGATCGAGACGGTGGCGTGGAAGAATGATAATCGCTGTGTGCATCGCTGAAGTGCGAATTTGAGCTTTCCCGATCCATAGCAACCGACTCTGTCTCTGCGATCTTTGAATCAGGCTTAATTGAGTTGTCCTGTTGCTGCTGCACACTTTCAACAGCAGTGGTGGTAGTTTCTTCCTGTTGCAGATTCACTTGTTCGACATTGGTTGTCTCCACCCGGCTCTTCTTTTTGTTATTTTTGCGTCTGGTCGTAGTAGTAGTAGTTGTTGTTGTTGTTGTGGTCTTTTTTGATCGACGCTGGTTAAGGACTCGATCGAGGGCGCTTGGATCGACAGCCGCCGGATCTTGATCAGGTGCTGTTTCTTCTGCGATCTTGCGACGCTGCGCTCGCGTCAGTGGTGCCATGGTTGGGGAAAAATGTCAAAGGAAATAAAATTGCTTGCAAGAAAAAAAAAATTGCGGTGCTGCTTTTTCTGAACCGGAGTGCGTGAGTGGGTTCCTGCCCCCTTTTCTTTTTACCACAAACTATGGCTTCACCCGCGATCGCAGCCGATCTCGCTCCATGGGTATGCAACACCACAGAAAGCATGACTCTGAGCCTGGGTACGGTGAATGCATTACAATACTTGACCCCTTGGTGCTGATGCAGACGCGTGCAGTGAGACCCGGATCAGACGGTGAATCGCGGCAGGAGTTTAAGCCGCTCTTCACATATCCTATATTTGGCGAGCGTGAAGTAGTGTTTGGTTACAAAAAGTTCTCCATTCAGGTGTGATAGGTTTGACGATGAACTTAAAATTTCCATATTCACGACGTATGTCAGCTCCAATTTGCATCAGGCTCGCTTAGAATACATCCACGCATTGATTATGCATCGCAGTGGCAGCCGTCATCCTCTTCTTCCGCTACTGTCACCCAAGAGATTCCTGCTGCAGACGATATTATGGGAATGTTGAAGGACTATCTGCCATCGGGTAAGTAGGGTCGACCAATTATACGATCGGGTTTTTGCTTACACCGAAATGTATTCTAGATTGTATCAGCAATTCTGATGAGTTTGCTCGCATTGTACAGCAAGATCACGAAACTTTTCAGCCGATTGGAGAGAAAGTACATGAATACAGTCGGGAAACGGAGGATGGACAAGAAATACATTTTGAGCTATACAGGGTAAGCATAGCCGTTCCGTTTTACAAGTCAGAAACCTCAACTGATATTGCTTCCGGTGTATAGTCCACATTTGTCAACGAGCAATTCCGAGAATATCATCGCAGGATGCGTATCTTTGTACTCCTTTTCATCGAAGGTGCTTCGTATATAGAGGATGATGATGAAAAGTGGGAAGTCTTTACAGTGTAAGGTTTCTTCCTGCACTTTGCAATGTTATTTTGATCGTGCGATTCTCACTTGTTTGCAGCTTCAACCGGCAAGGAAAAGGAGAGTCTGCATCTTACCACTTTGTGGGATTCTGTACAGCCTATCCACACTTCTTCTGGCCCGAATGCACACGATTCCGGATAAGGCAAGTAGTATAGGAAATATGTCTCGGAGTCCTGTAAGCTAAGATGAACGAAAACCTAGTCAATTCGTCATCCTACCGCCATATCAAAACCAGGGACATGGAAGTCAGTTGATTTGATATCATGAATATCGCTGCAACATTTCTAAATCATTCTTACTTAGGTGAACTGTATCGATTCATTTATCAAACATGCATGGCCAGAAGCGACGTCAAAGAAATGCCAGGTAAGTTGTTTAAGATATTAGTTGGATGAGTTCGGGAGAATTCTGACCCCGTGTCTTCAGTTGAGGATCCAAATGATGAGTTTTCAGATATGCGGGACAAGAATGATTTAAGATATTTACGAGAACACCATGCTTTCGATGATCTCAAAGCCCCGGTTTCAAGGGAAAAGATCAAAGAACTCAGCAGCAAGTTCAAGCTAACAGAGGTAAGATTATATGTGAATGCAATCTTGAATGGCAATACACTAAATAGACATCCTTCTCAGCGACAATTCCAGCGATGCTTGGAGATGCATTTGCTCTCTCAGGTCAACAAACTAGATCGCCAGGCCTACAAGCAGTTCCGCTTACAAGTGAAGCGACGACTTTATCTCTTTAATCTGGCAAGTAGAGATACTATAGAAATATCCGGCGGCTGCCTGCTAACCTACTTGCTCTATCCGTTAGGATGCTTTACGCACTTTGGATCCAGAGGATAGGAAAGAAAAATTGCATCAGACATACGAGGGCGTCATTGAGGACTATCATCGATTACTGGAGATCGTATAAAAACCACTTACCATATTTTTACAAACATTTCTGGTCTAATAAATTGCAAAGTAAGGAGAGTGAACTTCAGTGAGAATACGAAGCCACTCCACAACATTGATCTTCATAAACATTTTTAAATAAGGCTTATACTTTATAAATATTCTCGCTTTATTTACAAAAATTGCTCCTTATTCCAATCCAAAGATCCGTGGAAAAGAATTCTATACACAGCGATGTAACTTGTGAGTCATATGTATTGCAGCAAGTACAATATCTCTCGGCTGCTGGCAAGCTGATGATGTGAGGCAAGTTAAGCATCAGGATAAAAAGTGGTGGGTTGTCTCCGCATGGGATTCTTAGCGTGGTGCATGAAAAAAAGATATCATCATTTGACTTGCATTGCCACCACCACAGCAACTTGCCAGCAGTTCCCAAGAAGACTAGATGGGTCAACTTACCAAGGAAGGAAAAAGCAACGAGCTACCAGGAGCAAATTGAACGTACCTGTAAAAATCTAGCAGAGTCGCACGTTAGTATACAATTACAGTGCAGTATTTGCATTGGAAAGATGCGCGTTCTCTGACAGGCTGCGTTCGGATATGTATCGTCAGAAGATAACTCTCTTCACTGAAAAAAAATTTCTCAGAGAGATTCCCATTGATAATAAAATGTCTTCATCATTCAATGAATCCAGCGCAGCCTTCGCAGCATCCTTCCTCCTGCAATGAAATGATTCACTTACATCGTCGCAAGTAAACGGATGGATGGATGGATGGGTGGATGGATGATAACAAAAGCTAAATGCAGTGGCGAGCAGGAACACCGCGCCCATTTCTTCTTTTTATGGTCTGCCTTCCAAAAATGAGCTGACAACCAATTTTCTGCCTAACGCGAGAGTCGCCAATGAATGGGTCTGCTGCTGCCAAACTTGCAGGCTCGCTTATTCCGCTAGATCCGTGTTTCCTCAGAAAGCATATCCACAAAGTACCGTTAGTTTCTTTTTTTGCAGCGGTAATAGCTCTTCACGCGTCACTTTGGAATATAGAAAACTCTATTGAAAGCGGGGAAACCAAATGTCAGTTGTATATGCGGAGCAGTCACCGCATGACGTAATGTATTTCGTTTGAACATGAAGGCTGAGGGCCAAGGTGGAACCCTCTTATTTCTTTTCCTCTTTTGTTTAGGTAAGGGCGAGTCAAACCGTTGCCAAAAGGGAAGCAGGCTGCTAACATATTCGATATGTAGTCTAACACAACGACCATGTCTGAACAAAATACCAACGACCAGAAAGAACTCGAGCGTTTGGACAAGTTTGTCGAGGCCGCGCCTCAAAACAGTTACAACATTGATCAATACAAGCAACAGCTCTGCCGTCAATTGCCCGGAGGACAGGAGGAATGCTTGAAACTCAACTTGGAATGTAAGATATCACTGTCGATTCATTGGAAAGAGGGATCGAAGTGCTAAGCGCGCTCTGGTTTATAGATTCACAAATGTTCTCTGAAATGCAGAAACTTGGATTTTTCTGTGCTTTGCCTATGGATCCCACAAAGACGCATATGGAGTGTCGACGAGTGTAAAAAATAAGTAATATGCTTTTCCTATTGTCCTTGTTCCACGCAGCAAAAAATTACACTGTAGACGAGACTTTGTCTCCCCTATTTTGTACAGCAATTACCCCAAATCTCTACATCTCACACGCTGCTCCTCTTTATTTTGTATTGGAAAATGAAAAAGAAAGCTGATAGACGCTTGGGGATACGAAAAGCTATTTCAATCGCGTTTTGATCCTGAGAAACCTTGGAGAAAGCTAAAGAACGATGATGCGGAGTCGCTGCACTTGTCGCTTTGCTGTTGCTTTAAGCAGCAGAGATCTTTGCATTTCAAATCGTATCTACTTTTGCTTATAATCAATCCTCCAGTTGACGAATAAAACATCCTCTGTTCTATTCTGTTCATCATTGTTAGATCCTGCTGTTAGGGAAGCTAATCGTCTGGGTCCCAAAGGCTGGCGAGTGCGGGTGTAATCTCCGCCGAGGGGTCGTGCGCCGTGGCCGCGCTCAGGTGCACCCTGTACACGCAGGCGCAAGGGAACTCCCTCTACTTCGCAGGTCGTCAATTCGCAATGGTACGCAATAACTAAAGAATGCGGTCTGATGTGAATAGCACAGAGAGATGAGAAAATGGATGAATGAATATGGATGCGATGATGTATTAGAGGAAACGGGGATTTTCTGATGGGTTTGCTATTCTTTCGTACACTGCATGCGACATTGACCATGGAACCCCATTTAGCCCTCGAACAAGACTTTCCGCACCAAGGTCAAGCTTGCTAAGAAGCAGAAGCAGAACCGTCCCCTTCCCCACTGGTTCCGCTTGAAGAGCGACACCAAGATCCGGTATGTACCAACTAGATGAGAAGCGATCGAATGCATCAGAGACTGACGAAGTTCTTACCGAACAGATGGAACGCTAAGCGACGCAACTGGCGCCACACCAAGTTGAACATCTAAGGATTATCTTCCATTTGTACAGCTCTCCTCAATAATAAAAATGACCGTGTGGCAATTTGCGACCTGAATTCCAGCCATTCCTCTTTCTCTCCACGACATTTGCGGATATACGCAGAGATACCTTGCTTACATACAGATGGTGACGGGATTTATGGACAGTTCATGATGGAATGGTTTTCACTAGTCACAGATAATGAACCGGCATAGTTGTGGATAAATAGTTGCTATGAGAGAGCAGGAGTATATCGTAGCATTGCTGCGTTGCAAGATCCTAGGGACATATTACGGTCAGACTGATACCTCAAATGCCATTGCCAATATCTAGAAGAAAGGATGCAATTCTAGGAATCTGTGTTACAGTGATAAAAGTTGATACAATTCACAATAAGCATTGGAGTGTACTCGATTATTAGATAACCAGAACAGGACACAGACTGTAGGCTCATCGAGTGGTTATGGCAATGTCTTTCGACTGGAGGCAGCAAAAGTCTGTTCTCGCCATACTTCTGCAGGAAAAGAAGGAGAACTGGGATCTTTATGTCGCAAGTGCGCAGCTGACTATCAACTGAACAAAGCCGTCAAAGGCAGGTTGAGACCGGTACCATTCTTGATATTGTCAACGAGCTTTAACAACGCTTACGGCAAATGTAAAAGATAATGATAACCGCTATCAGCAAACAAGTGCAAGTCGTCGTACATTAAGCGCAGCAAAGAAAAATGAACGATAAAAACCGCGCTGTTCCAGCATTATCTTGAACATTCACCGCAATTTAAAGATAAGTCCAAGATATGAGGGAGCTTTCACCCTTCCTGGTAGAATCAAAGACAATTCCTATAGCTTGATAAGTGACAAGGTACTATCCTGTCGCGCAACATACCGCCTGCGCATATCTTAAGTTATTTCCCAAGACTCCATTATCGATCACAAATATACAAAGGAATACTATAGCTTTTTTGAATGTACTGAAGACCTTCTACAAGTTTCCAAACGCAGATGCAGTCAGCGTTTTTTGCACAGGGTTCTTCAGATACTCTATTACATAGTGCATTTCCTCGTTATTGAAAGTGCTAACATAGAAGCCGATATTATCTTTCATCTTGACAGATTCAATTCAACATCACGCAACGGATACCGGCTCTGATAAATGCACCGCAGATGCTCATCCATTATTGGCGAGCGAAGTTAACCTGGCGATCATAGATACTGACGGAGGAAAATATCACCGAAGGTATGGGTCTCTAGAAATATAAAATGAAAGCGGATAAAGAACTTTACGTGAGTCTCATTCACCAGTGTGCATGCCACTGGGGTCATGCATGCTGCCAGCAGTGCCCTCCCTTCTTTGCTCCAGATAGTTTTTGGCCATGATAACCTTTGCCCTTTTTCTCTTTTTACTTATGCAGAGTTCATTCTGCTGATTTTGTCTCCAAAGCTGAACATTCGACACTTAGACTATTTCTGATAAAAATACGTAACCAGTTCTTAAGGAGCATCAAATGTTTATTTAAATATTGTATGCATCTTTATAAATGTGGAAGCTGGAGGAAGCAGTGATCTCGGCATGACAAACGGCGTTTGAATTGTCGTTGGCTGGAGTCCGTGCATTTGCACGACAAG
>NW_027192152.1:714981-745189 GCF_041956525.1 Rhizomucor pusillus
GTGCAAGTCTAGTGGCCAGCCTTGTTGCAAAGCCTGGCTCACCCACCGCAATGAGCCGGACGGTCTTGCACTTCAAAAGGTGTCCTGAAAATTCTTTTTATACCTGTTTATTTTTTTGTTTTCATGAGCTTGTGGTAACATTTTCGCATTTGGGTCTATCCTTAGCATCATATGAAAGCTAGGTGAATTTTATGACATGGGGCTGCTCAAAGGTATCACTCAATACGGAGAATCGAGGTAGTTACATTGTAGCAAAGTATCGAAGGCGTCAAATTCGTTGACGTTCCTCGTAGGTGCGTCTCGGAGTCTAAAACGGTCCCTGCTCCTCCCAGCGTTCCATCCTTTGACCATTGCGATGGTCTCGCTGGTATCATATTTTGCTACGTGTTCTACGTTATCCTATTAATCGCTTTAGGCGTGTAGTTTATTATTAGAAATATGCAGCGATTTAAAAATGTCAAGAAGACATTGATACAGACAGAAAAGAAACTACGTTGAACAGTGTTGTAAAGATGTGCAGCAGAAAGGTTCAATCAAGCCTCACTGGTTTAAAGACTTGCATGACATTAAAATCAGCATTGGATCGCTGTTTATTGATATCCTGATGCTTAATCATCACTGAGCTGCAGTATCGGGTCTGAAAGTAGAATTCGAGTTAGACTCCTCTTTCATTGCTGATGGCCATATTCCGCATCGATGGTCCATCCTACTTCAGGACAAAAGCAGACGTCAAACAAGAGCTCGGACCGGCTTGAGGCCTTCCGAAAAACAAAGACGTTGGAACTTGCTTTTTGCTGCAAATATCTTTCAGTCATTGGATTTAACGGCAAGGCTGACAGTTAGTTCGTTGAGGCTACCTCAGCCGGAACAGTGATGGCGCACAGGGAGTCACCATAGACGCAAAGATCATCGTTGAATGTGGACAGAGCTCTTGTATACACACTCTAGTTTTTCTAAGATGGACAAGTTCTTTTTGCTGTCGATATTTGTGAATGTGACGTTTGCACTATATTAGGCAATGTCGCTTGTCTGTAGCGAGCCCGTCTCCCGTCAACGCCTTCCTTTGCAAAGTGATTCTGAAATGGAAAAAATATGCACTGAAAAACTTGGACCATTGCATCAATGATAATACTGATAATAATATGTTTACTGTTACAAACAACAATGTAATATTGTATGCGAGCATCGTGAGAAGAAAGCTTGCTCATTTCAGCTGTGCGAGTTGATTACAGACATTGACGACGGGCAAAAACGCTCGCGTGGTCAGAATAATAGGATCGGATTGGTAGCTGAAATAAATAGTTTTATAATCGCATAAAGTTCGATAAACATTGTCAGAACTCTAAAGGCGGGAGTGATGCAGCTACTAAAAATAGAAAGATTGCGGCAATGTAGTGTTTTGCACCGGAACAGAGCAGATTTCCCATTGAAAATGGAACCATCAAGGTCCTGTTGGTGACCTGAAACACATCGACTCGAGTGCATACGTCGTCTTTGCAAGCTTTTCCTGCATATAGTACAGGGCAACTTCAATTTCGCCTGTCTGTGTCGTCAATTGGCGCTCCTATTATTGATCGTACAGCCTCAAATGTGTCTCGGTATCGTCCAACAAAAGATGCTGTTTTAGCTCGGTTAACAAGCTTAAGAGGGACTCGGCTGGATCGAACCTAGGTACAATGCAAACTGATTGATTTAATGAAAATGCGCGCTCCCCGGTCTGCCGCGTATTATTGGATTTACTTACAATTTGTGCACTTTTGCTTTCGATTTAATATCCTACATCGGGCAACTCGAAACTTGTCCTTGCCCCTGTTCTATATACACACAAAAGACGATCAGTATCGCGATTGGATCCGTATACTCTTGATCGTGTGTACCTCGCCGATGTACACAATGTCAGGAAAGCAATCGAATAGCTTTGCATATGTCATCGTCGATGTATCTATTGAAATGATCTTCAATCGTGAGCAGACGAGACCGCGAGTTTGCTTGCGCGGCAAGATTCCATCCTTGGAGCTACCGAGGGTAGAAAGCTGAATACAACAAAAGTAACCTTCCGCACTGTAAAGTGTATGCATAAGTGGAGGAGGTCGAGCTCTATGCGATTTAGCCTCTCATAAAGCAAATTGAGCACTATACTGTAATTAAGATAGTCGACTCAAATCGATGATAGGCGATTAGCATCGATTTCACTTTCATACAGTTCTGCTCAGTAACGATGATTATACAGAGGTGAATAAAGCGAGCAAGTTACAATAATAATAATACCAGTGTGTGGCGAGTTAATCAGTCAATCCCGGGGCTGAAAATAGCAGGCTGGATACATAAATTGCGGCTACCCAAATTTGTAACCATTGGCGAAGCACAGTGCGGCATCTCGATAGAGCCACTCGTCTCTAGTCAGTGCTGGGAAAGCTGACGCACAGACCCCACGTTTTCCATGACGTAAAAGTTAGTGATGCAACAGCAGCAGTTTGGCAAGCGATACAGGATTTCGGAGTTTGTTGTCGCACCCCCAAGATAAGATATCGTCAATTTAGGATTTAGTTGTCAGTCTCTCAGTAAACAGATGTCATCCTTTTTGATTTTACTTATCGCAATTTACGACTTTGCTTGTCGCGAATGAAGTGTCACGTAAGATATATATTGCGTTAAAGATTACCATGCCTATCACAAAAAAAAGAGAGAGAAAGAGAGGTTTATTCAAACGGTATCGAATGAGATCCATATGGGTATACTGTTCAAACAATCTTGGAGCGAGAAATAGAATGATTGATATACCCATGGAGATCTTCACCGCGAATTTTTTGTTTTAAACCGTATCATATCTCGCCAATGACTGGTCCGTTTGAGCTGATTCGAGTTTTATCAGAAAGAGAAAAATGAAGTGAATGGACCATGTTAATACAAGTTAATGTGGTAATTAGTCCATGGATGAATGGGCAAGGCTTGAAAAAGGAGGGGAGAGGAGCATGGAGAGGGGCCACGCTTTTTTTACGTGATCGTGGCATTGCATTGATGGCGGGAAAAAGTCTCTTTAGCGGAATCAATATCTTTGTAGATTCAATCATATTTCCGTATCAATTGATAGCTGTATGTCAAGACTGTGCACCATAGGTTTGAATCATGCTTAAGACGTGACTTTACACGAGATCCCACACCTTTTCTCTGAACATAGGTGCTCTTTTTTTTTGTTGCTTTCTTTGAATGCGTCCTAAAAATTTCCAAAAAACTAGATCTTTTCTGTACAATTTATACGTATTATGATGTAAATGAGGTACTTGATTATCTTCTGTAAAACACAGGTAGCGAGATTGGCATTATTCTGGTTAACTTCCTCGACGTACATTGATGCCTCCAACGTAAATTTCAGGAATACGATTCGCTTACGAACGTAATGCGGGTGTAAACATTCAGAGACAGCAGGAACGCGTTGAATCACAGCTGCGAATATAAAAAGGGACCTGGATCCAAAATCTTGTCCTTTGGCTCTGTTCTCTCAAACATCCCGGTACGTTGGCTGCTCTCTCGAGGTGCAGTACGATTTCTGACGCTTAACTTCGTAGCCGACATGACCTCTGTCCTGACCCACCACCTCCAACATCAACTGTTTCGCGCCTCTCCTTCGTCTTTTCCTCCGCTTCTCGCGATGCATCACTTCGAGTCCTCTGTCGTGCCTTTATTTCTATTTCTATAACAAACCGACCACACAGGTACAAATATGTCTACTGGTTTACTTTGCTGCGGTGGACACAATCTGATAAAGAAACACTAGGTGCGCGGTCTGGTCCCTCAAAGCAATTTGAGAATTACCCCTTCGAGGTGTAAGTATCAATTATGATTACCCAGCAGCAGCGCAAGATACTAACGTAATGCTCTTATGAAATTCCTTTGTTCCCAATCAACTACATTTGCTACTCGCTCTTGACTTCTTCATACTCATTCCTGTATTGCCTTTAACTTTGATTATATCTTTTTAATATAAAGATTTGGCCTCTTCTCTTGGTTCGCGACAATTCCTTTCTGTCCCTCCGTCATTTATTTTATTTTGCCGCTGACATCTCTTTTCCCCATTTTGCGACATCTTGAATTGTGACATCTATTTGTGAATAAAGTGTACTTTTTGTCCCTTTTGGTTTTTAATGTTGAAACAACAGTTGTCGAATATATCAATTTTTGGATGAGATTATTCTGACTTGTCATGCAGTGGTTGAAAGAGTCCCAATTACTGCACAATCGAAAGGCTGGGAGGACGTGCAACGTCGCTGTAATCTCGGATGTGTTTTTGTCCGCTGCAGTCTGTACGTCTACATGATGTCTAGGGAGATAGTCCCCTCCCGAATGATGAGAGGAATCCGGGATGACAACCGGACATTAGGACATCGTAGAGATCCTAAGCGTCCGTAGATTTCTCAAGGGCGATCCTCTGTCTCGTAGGATGGAATGATTTTAAAGGACGTCGATTGATCGGCAACAGAGACATTAGCCCGATTGTCTATCGATGGACAATAAGGACATGGATGACCTCCTGTGTTTTGAATACCAGCGATGGCAAAAAATCTGCATCGGGACACAATCCATGAACGGCGTGGTAACTTCAAGCATCCGTTTGGATGTGAAGGAAGAAGCGAAGATTGGACCTGCCAGTTTCACTGCAGATTTGTCATCCAGATCCATACGCATCTTCGTTGACAATGGAAGTCTCGAAAAAGCGAAAGCAATGGCCATGAATAGCAGTACAAGGCAACTGGAAACGTTCGATTTGGGCAAGTCAATTACGGCAAGTTCCATCTCAGTTTCATCATCCATCGACGCTCTATTTGTGCCGGGCCACTAACTTTATAGCTATGCCATCGGATTGCCAACCGTTCTCTGTTTTTACTTTCTGTAATTACGAGAATGGGAACAAGACTGATACCCGTGACAATGCGTCCATCGTTGCATCCCAACTGTTTCGGAAAATTGCTTATGGGATACTCTCGTCTCAAGATAGCACCCTACCAAAAGCCCTTGTGTCAGCATTGGTTAGCAGTTGCCCACCTGGAAAAATTCATGACGTCTTGCGATCCATTCTTCGTTGTATAATGAAAACGACGAGTTAACCATTTTGTCAAACTATAAATTGAGCAATTCATGGACGCAACTGGCTGGATTGATGTCGTCAGACATCTCAAAAGCCAACGAATCCCAAGTAGCTGCAAATATTCAAAAAAGAATTGACACGATTCTTAACGACTGATAAATGACCGTCGTTTTTTTTATTGAATACAAGAGACTATAAGGCGATAAAAAAAAGGTTCAAAAAAGACGTCAAGCAAAATCGTAACTTGCGACAAGTCAAATCAAAGGGGGCGACATCTGTTTACTGAGAGACCGACAACTAACTCCTAAAGTGACAGGTGCGACAATCAATTCCGAAAATCCTGTATAAATTTGTTGCTCTGTATTGACGAATTCACAAGAAGAAGACAGGAAGAGGTTCGCGGCTGTACAAAAGTTACATTCTGAAGCAATCGGGGAAAGAGAAAGAAAGAGAGAGAGAAAACTCAAATAATGGGGTGAAAAAAGGGAAGAAGATTATAAACAATGACCAGCTTGGTTTTAGCCAAATGTATTTTCTCCAGAATACCTAGCAGACAACATCATTGTTAGTCAGAAGGACTTAAAGCGATGCCAAGTGACGACTCACGTTATGTACAAGAAGCCATCCTCATCCTTGTGTTCTTCGTAAATCGCACTCATCAAACCTGAAATTTCATGCATCACCGTTAGCGATAAATGCACTTCGTAAACAGTAGCGTTTAAGCTTACCAGCTGTCGGTGGTAAAATCTCATTGACGAAAATGAAGATAGCCTTCTCTGGGCTGAGCTTGATCCGTTTGCGAATAACATACACAAACTGGCCCACAGTCAAATCCGCAGGCACGAGGTACTTTTTCTTATCGATGGTTGGTATATCGCTCTTCTCAACTTTTTCACATATCACTGGAATCCGGTCGGGATATTTCTGACGAATACGCTCTGCTTCGGCTTTGCGCTTGTCTGTGGGAGAAAATGACGTTAGTTAACCGAGCCCAACTCGTCTACCGCAGCACTGCTGCGGAACAAAGAGGGGAGAAAAAGGAGGCAAACACCACGCTATCATTCCCGCAGCTGCTCAGCACTGACGAGGGTGGACGTTAACTTACCAAAGGGATGCTCGTCTTTAAACTTGGAACGCATAGTGTTTTTTCTGTAAAGAGCTAGTGGCGATATGAACAACGTTGAACGGCCTTTACGAAGCTGCAAACAGCAGTGGTAGCAGACGAAGTAAGATTAGATTAGCGTACCTGATTAAAATGTAGTTGTGGAGGTAGATTGGTAGAAAAAGGTAAAAGAGTGAAAAGAGAGACTGGAAACAGAAACAAGAAAGGTAGCAGATGGGCCGCATGACAACTGGGAAACCATCCCTGACTGGTCCACATGACATGCCTGGGGGTCGCCCGACCTGCCAATCGTTTTGGGGGACTCAAAATCATGTTTTCGCGATTATCATCTTTTACTTATACATACAACAACCTTTGGATATATACAATGGAGCTTACAATGTATGGATCGTCAGAATGCTTAAAGATGGTTTTTAATAACCATTCCTTGACTCTGAGCGGCATTAATTGTCTTCGTGTTGCATTTTCGTTCCGCAGCAGGACGAGCGCTGCACAACTCAACCTGTGCTGCGATCATATTCATATATTATATCTACAATCTATGAGCATTGGTAACACACTTCAAAGTAGCAAAGCCAACTATTTCGACAAATGTAGATATATGTACTTTCCAGTTTGCATGATTGTGCTTCTTTATCAATCTGAGATCAAATGAAAAATGAAGAGTGATCAAGAATGCACGTACAGTCAAATTTATGGTACGATTCTCGTTCAAGAAAGAACAGGAATGTCATATTGATATCTAAATTTATCTATGTAGGTCTACGTCTTCGAAGCGATGATGCCAGTTGTGGTTGTTGCCGGGATGAATCTTGATCTTGGTCTGCGGCATCGGAGAGAAACTTGACAATGGATTTGTAAACCTCACGACGCCACTGGTCTTTGCATGATTTGTTTGTGCGCTCGACAACTGTGAACTTTTTGGAGATTTTATCCCAGTCAAACGTACTCATGTCTGTGAGCTGTTTCTGTTCTGCGACCGCCAAAAACAGCTGCAACCGCTCGTCAGCTGACCATCTTGGTCTCGTTAATGCAGCAGCAGCAGCGCTCGTGTTGCGGTGATTGGCTGCTATGCGGGCCGCCACAGCTGATGATGTTGCGCCGTTGTCTATGCTCATCGCATCGTCCGTGCTCACTTCTTCAGTATCCATGTCCCATCCGTCATCGTCTACTTCCTGTTCTTGCTCGGCGCTGCGGTGAATTTGCATTCCCGGCCGTTTTTCACTGCAGTTTATGCGATGCCGCATAGGCAGATCTCGCCTCCATTGGTTATGTTGCTGCATTATTCGTTGGCGCTGGCCTTGACTGCTGGCATGCTGCTGATAAGAATAGTAATAGGGCATCCAATACGGCATTCGGACAGGAACAGGTGCGAATACCGGCACGGTTTGGGCAGGGTATGTTGTTCTGTATCGCGGTACAGACGCTGCTCTGGATGGCGCTGGTGATCTATTTGGGCTTACTACTCTCGTTGGCACTGCGTCGGGACTTGCTGGTACCCGTTCTCTTGTATTGTCTGCGCTCAGCACTGCTCTTCTAGGTGCTGTCATCATGGTTGGCGTTGTGGGAGATGGAGGCGCTCGGTCGCTGGTAGGAAGGAGATACCTGCTGTCGTTGTCAAAAATATCGAGGCTCGTGATACCTAATGGTACCTCCAGGGCTGCAAGCTTCTTCTTGCTTTCAGCAGCAGTTTGATCCGCTGGGCTTATCTTGAGCGGTGGTAATCGATTGTCGGGAAAGGGTAAACTAGCTGAAAATCCTGGATCAAGATTCATATCCATGTAACGTTGCTGCTCTTGTTGCTGCTGCTGGAGGATATTATCCCTGTCTGACCCGTATGTAGGACACATTTAGGCAATTGATTCGCAATTCCGGGTTCATTGGATTAGGAAAAATTCTTCGCTTTTAAACACTAGCGTCGTCATTGTCTCGACTTGTCGCTAATGCCATTGCTGTCACCGTACTTTGCTTAGGGGGATATATAATCTGTTAATGGCAGCGATCCTTGTCCCAGATATGGATCATTATTCTCTGCATGCTGTCTTTGTCTTGAAGACTGCGAGCCTCGTGTAATGAATTTTCATTGATCATCCTTGCATTAAGCAGCTTCCATTATCTTGACTTATATAGTTATCGTTACAAGTTTCTTTGGAGTAAAAATTTCCCATATTTTCTTCATAATACATACGCGGATGTGAGTCAATGGGTAAGATTAATGCTGTACTATGTCTTTTTTTAGAGAGCCACACAGGGCAAACGGAAAAACTGGGCATTTATTCTTATAGTAGCTATATTCTGATGAAACGAACTATTCACCTCGTATCCACAATGGCGATCTATCTGCCAATGAAAATTAGTATTAATTGCATATTCATGCTTGAGTGCTCGTGTATCGGAAAAAAGTATGCTATAAGTATTGATAAAAGAAAAATAGAAATAAGATATGTTTTGATATTGATGAATGTCTAATTTATATGTTTGGATCAAAGACGGCCGACAGCGTCTGTCAATGGTGCGCATCCGTATTCATATTAAGTATATTTGGGAGTATGTGAGGTCAATCCGTAAAGTAGACCGTCGGCTTGAGAAAGCTTTTGGACTGACGACATATGTATGCCTTTGTTGTATCATGGTCAGCTGCCAACGTAGATTGAATCAGCTCCTAATGATTATGAGTCATACAAACTGTTATTACAGATTCAACTACTCCATTGACTTACTCTGAAGCCTACGAAACTCTCCACAGTTGATGTTGTCAATGGTGTAGTACAGACACCCATGCTCGTTGAACGACGGGCCATAAACAAATACGCCGAACGTGGCAAACTCTTTGGTATCTTTTGTTTCGCGAATTCGAATACAGCCTGCGCTCGCCACTGTGATCATCTTGAGAGTCCATCATTATGATCACTGTAACGAGAATATCACTAAAGCGAATTCGGCCTATACAGTAAACGCCTGTGATTTTGTCATTCCGGGAGTCTGTCAGTGTGATCACCATATTCAGCGCCAATTGTATGTAGCTGCTTTTTTAAAGTTTCTGCGATTCTTGCACGATCCTCGTCCTGTCCTTGGCTTCGGCATCGTTCGTTTTGATCTCGCCATAACCAACTTCCTTTGATTCGACCATTAGCGTAGATTCGGTTGTTGCACTCTAGTATTTTTCGATAAGAAAGGGGCAGTGAAATGCTGTGAGACTTTGGGTAGGTGCTTTTAATGGAATAAGAAGCAAAGAAATTAAGCCTACCAGTAGATGGTTGTAATAATAGGGAGTTCTGATTATTGTACCACCTCCATCATTGAACATTGATCAATCCATAAATACGACAGTTGTGTTTCACCAGTTCGCTCCCTATATGAAATGGATATTTATATTTTAGACGTCTCCCGCATAAGTGTGCACACCTCCAGAAGCCGTACGAAGCGATCGTCCTCCGACGGACGTGCGGTTGGTGACGCGATTGCAGGTGGAAAATATTCGTCTCTTGTTTTTAACACTATCTGTTCACCGAAATCAGCAACATATGGAGGGCTGAGTAGCCTGAAAGCATCTTGCATACCACTCGCCATTCGTCAATCATCTTATAAGCTAGACTGCATAGTCGTGAAGGCTTGAGCCGCTTCTCGGTCAGACAGGCGTGACAGAAAGCAGCAATGTTACTAGGGATCCACTGCTAAGTAAAGGAAAACGGTGGGCCGATCTCTCTTGAAGTTACGTGTCGAGGCTTGAAAGTTAAAGAGAATGAAGTTGGCAGGGTTCTGCTGGATAAAACTTACAGAAATGTTTTGGGTTCGCATTCATTCATGGAATTGTCCCAAATTTAGATGTTGCCTGATCCGGTACTGTGCCATTAGTTCAGAGAGGGTCCACGAACAATCTGTTTTATTGCATACATATCACCTAGTCATCCGCGGCTGTAATCGTCCTGTGCCTATTTAATTAACAAGGGTACTGGATAAATATCGATCTGGATAAAGAGCATTGTTGCAACTCCTCCAGTGAGGGTGGATCAAAATTATTGAAAGTCGAAAGCCGGTGTCGAGCTTGTCTCGAGAATTCTTCACGCTTAAACGTCAATGGAAGTTCTCTTCGGTGCTCTTGAAGTTATTCATAGTTTCAGATACGAATCATTAATGGTTATCATTGGACGTTGATGCATATTTTTTGCAATATTCATATTTATATTCATAGAAAATGATTGAAAAACTACTCTCGGTTGTTTTAAGTTACTTTTTCTCATGACCTTACGGCACAAACTGAATCTCTGTTCTCGAACCGTTTCTAATACTTTTTCAGAAGGTCGTCAAAAGGTCAACAAATGTTTATTCCTCTATTTTCAATGCTAAAAGTTGCATATTATTATCGATTTAAGGATATTGCTTTCTGCATCGTCGCAGATGATCCATTTTTCCGCAATGATTACAATGTTGTGGCATTTCTCTTGCAATTTTAGCAATTTTATAGGATATACAGGTACAGATGTACGTAGAAGAGATGTGCGTAGATGTGATAAAGAAGAACAAATTTCTAGAGTCTCTCAAGCAGGTTTTGTATCTGCCTGACTTTCACCAGCTGAATATTCAGGATAGAAACTCCTGGAAGCCATCGATAGCCATTGCCATCCTCGGATTTGTTGCAAAAGAGGAAGGCATTTTTTAACTTTTACGGAAGTCGTACTGTGGATAAAAATCCACTATGGAGATAGCCGAAGGAATTTTCCGCGCACTCACGTGGAGATAGGCTTCCTGCCGCTTGCGAGCCATGTGGCTTCATGTTCTACTGCAGGGATGAAAGAACCAAAAGCTGAACCTAAAGGCATGACAGCTGAGCTGTGAAGGAAAAATCGACTTTGGAACAGGCCTATGTAGTGTATCTCCCAATCAACCCGGCAGCTTCGAAAAGGATCAGCAAAAACGCGGGGCGATTACAAAGATGGATAAATAATTAAGGGGGTTCGGCGTGTCAGATCCAGCGCTACCATTTTGCAATGGAAGAAACGGACTGGAAACTTTATTATTTTCGCTCATTATATAGCTAGAATCTTACAGTACACGGTAAATTGTTGCGAGAATGTGTTGTCTTGATAAAATCGCTCTCCAAAGAAGAATGGCCCGCATCAGTCAATGAGCTCCTTGGCGCAGGACCGATCAAACGGTAATAATATATTTCAAGAGCAACAAGAATTGGATGACCTTTAATAAACATTTGTCTGCAATGTGGTTGTATTCTATATATAATCTTCAGCCTTGAACATTCGATATTGGTACCATGATGCATCAGAAAGATCCTTAACCTGAACTCTTTTACATAGAGCATCCAATGAACTACTCTGCAGCAATGCCCGCAGCGAATCAGGAAGGCGCCGGAGGACGGGCCGATCGTCGATAGATCAAGTAAGGTCGAGACCAGTCTGTCTGGAATCAAAACATCTCTCGGTGCGAAGCGGCGCCGAATATGTGTAGCAACGTCATATAAAATCTACAATTTCAAACGACTGCGTGGTCATCAAATCAACGCCCCGTTTATTGATATATCAATTATCGATGGATCAAGTTACCACTCAAGTAACCAAGCTCATAGAAAACATCCAGCTCCCAAGCCAGTTTCAGCGACGCGAAGCTGTGGTTACTATTGCAGCTGCTACGACCATGATCGCAGTTGCTGGAACCATGTATTCTCTTATAGAAAAGGTATATAAAGTAACAATAAAGTCACTTGTGGTTCGCCATGCTAAGTACATAGCATGAAATATTCTAGGCACTTGAGAACCCTGGCTGCAAAACCGTCCCTTACAGCTCACCATTTTCTGGCTCAACTCGGGAGTATCGCAAGGATCCCAAAGGATTCATAGAAAAATGGACAAAGGAACTCGGTCCAGTGTTCCGCGCACATATTTTTGGCGAGGTAAGTTCTGTATTTTTTATATATTCCCAAAGGACATATTATCGATCTGCACTCTTCTGTCTGGGTTTTTACTATTAAAGGTCATGACGGTCGTTTCGGGTCCGTATGTCCGCGAGGTCTTCCTTAACACTGATTTCAACTTCCTCCACGGTACTGCCAAGGAACGTTTTGTATACTGATCCGTTATTCAGCTCATTGCTGCAGTGGACTATCGGCAAAATTCTAACTCTTCGACGTATATCATTTAGAAATTCGACTTGGCTGCACTGCTCGGCATCGAAGTAGATATAGATGCGGAAACTCCCTTGGTTCGCCAAATTGTGCTCAAACACCTGCATAACAACATGAAGCCATACACTCCCCGTGTCGTACGACAGGCAAGTAGCCGATAAACGAAATCTTGACAGCTCTAAACTAACAACGCGGCCTTTAGCTCAAGAAAGCTGGCGACGAGATCATGGGCGACGTAACCGAGGAAAAGGTCTTTCCGCATGTCTATCCAATTATGCAGCATATGATTGCCAATGCTGCCGCGTCTGTTTTCGTCGGTGAAAAATTGGTCAAGAACGAAAAACTCATTGAATCTTTCAAGAACATGACCCTTGAATGCGGCGCAGAGCTTCAAAACGAAAGCTTGTTCTTTGATCACTTTGCTACGCTTAACAGTTGGCGCCAGTGGATGATAGGAAGATTCTCAAAGACTGTTAAAAGACACAAGTCCCAGTTATACAACGCTTTGAAGCCTGAAGTTGACGAACGACTAGCTGCTATGAACACTCCTGGATGGGAGCGTCCTGTAAGTGCTCAGATGATATATACAATGTGTCTCCGTATGATAATCTAACGTTTACGCTTTCGCAATTGCACTGTTAGAAAGATATCTTGCAGGATATTATCGAGGACTCTCTCAAGAACCCACCTCGCAAGGAACTAGTGCAGCATTTGACAGATTGGATTATCCAGCTTATTTTCGCATCTATCCATACTACCAGCGAGAACTCGACTGTAGTCATGTACCGCCTCTTGCAGCATCCAGAATTGATCCCCGAACTTTTGGAAGAACAAAACCAAGTTCTTTGTGAATACCTTGGCGAAGATGTCGTCAACTCCACTGACGATGCTGTTTTGCTATTTACTTTTGACGTTGTCCGCAATCTTCCCAAGCTGGATAGTTTGTGTCGCGAGTCGCTCCGTCTGCGTAACGACTACTTTACGTTGACGCACAAGTACCTGGGCAAAAACAAGATTACACTTAGCAACGGTGCTGTCATTAAGCCCGGTGAATATGTGCTCATTAACACCTGGTACAACCATACAGCCGACGATATTCAGCACGATAACTCTGGAGGATTCTCTGACTTTCAACCTTTCCGTTACGCTAACCTCCAAGACCGTCAATCCACCAAGATCGGGGACGACTATCTGATTTTTGGCTTGGGAAAGCATGCTTGCCCCGTAAGTTCTTGCCTTTTCATAATTATCTTCGTTGATGGGTAAAAATTAACCATGGATTTCTCCAAAATTATTAGGGTCGCTGGTTCGCTTTGCAAGAAATCAAGACAATTTTGTCCTTCTTTATACGCGAGTACGAGATCTCAAACAGAAATGGTATCATCTTCCCCACCGACGACCTTAATAAGATGCCTTTTGGTGACTTCGTTGTCAAGAAGCGTTCCTCTTAAATATCTCCTCTTTCATCCCTCCCTGAAATCCGTAGTCAGAAACTTTCCACTAAATTCTTTGTTTGCCGCCCGCATATTTCTTATTCCCACCATATGCATACATATAAAACTATCATCAGATATATATGGAGCTTACCGGTATGCACTGTGCTTGCAGTGGGAGCAGAGGCAAGATAGGCTGTGTAGTTGATGGAATACGCAAGCACTTTTACATATTGTAATCACAGCATGGGCTCCCCTGATCTCCCACATGCAAAGATAGGTCAAAGTGGATGGCATTCAAAACTGTTTTATGAGAGCTGTACACAGAGTATTTTCTATGAAAGGCAAATAAATTAAATGTTATTTCGAATTTACAAGGTTGAGGATATTAAAGATGAGGCAAATGCCCATGACAAGAACGCCATAGGCTGCAAGCACAACGGACAAAATTTTGCCCAGTCGCCATGGATCGTTCTCGTGGATCTTGTAGTAAAATAATCCTGGAAGAATGAACGAAATTGTAGTCGAGCCTGTTGATCCAACAAATGCAAGAACCTAAATTTTCCGTTTCCATCAACTTGAGTATGTATGCTGAGAAAGGAGGAGAAAAAAGCTATTGTGTACTTACAGTATCTAACTGCGAAATGGAGATGGCAACCAAATAGCTGCCTACGAGTATAGCCGTTGTCATGGCAAAGTATTTGAATGCAGATGGCGGTGGTGGTACTTTGAGACCTCTGGCTTCAGGTGATCGCCATGCCAACACCTTGTCAAGCGACGCGCGGCAGGGGTGAGCTTGAAGCGGATAGCTAAAGATGACCAAAATGACAATGGCAACACGTCCACCGGCAACAAACATACTTTGAGGATCTATGCAAACGTATGAGTATTACATAACAATTTAAGGTAGCAATGAAATTCCACTTACATTCTAAAATGATGTTGCCTAAAACTTCTTTGCCAAAGGTAAGATAACCGAGGATAGCTATAGCTTCATACACAAACGCAGCGCTTCCAATGGACATGGCGATTACTCTATTAATTTGCCCTTGGCTGTTGTCTTTGAGCTCGTTATATATAGAAAACATCTGAAGGATGAAAAGATTAGAAATGCAAGAGATTTAACAACATATGGATACCTCAACTACTTACATTTTGGTGACATGTAAAGCCGAAAACAAACACTGGAAGACGTTTAAGAAATGCAGTCGAAAACGTGACGAGCTCGATGGATTCTGCTGGAGGCGAAGGGAATAAAGACGAGAAATAGTGGTAAACGACAATAGCGCAAAGGTATACAACGGCGATTAATGCGACGATACTTGAATACTTGAGAGAGTCCAGCTTTCTCAAGAAACTAAGAGGCAGGATTGCACTCGCCATAAAAACGGTGATCCAGAACCGTCTGTCCATTAGGATATCATCCTGTGCAAGATCGGAAAAGGATGCTACGACCTATTGTAGCACAATCAATGCTGCTGAATATGATTCGTACATTTTCAATGCTTGCTTTTACCTGCGGCATTAAATCTCCAATGATGATAAGGTAACTTATAGCAACGCCAAAACACTTGATAGCAATGGCCAGATCAAAAAATACAGCAAGACTCGGCCATGTCAGTTTAGAAACGGCAAAAAATGATGCATGGCGTCCATCCGTCCGAGCAGCACAGCGAGAGAGGAAATATAAGCCAGCAGCCGAAGCACCAGCTGATAAGAGAATGACTACAATGCCTAGCAAAAGACCGACCGAGGCCAGAGCAGCAGGCTGACAGGTACGTTGAGTCTTCCTTTGCTCCTTTCTAGGATCACAACTACTCTAGCCTACCATTGCCAGTAAACCTGTTCCCAAGATGGTATTGACAAGATTGACCGAACAGCTGACAGGAGTTGCAGTTGCATACTGATCGTTGTAAACATCCTCGCTGACAGGATCATCGCTTTGGTACAACGACGTAGTAGCCGATGAGTGCGACAAGAGCGGACGGTGATCTTCCAGGAATGGACCATCGTTGTCACCACTGAAATTAGAGAAGGAAACAGGTACCGAATATACTGAGGAGTCTTTGGTGGCCTCGTTTTCTATAGGTTGGTACCTGGCCATGAAAAATATTAAAAAGTGTGAAAAATGGAGGAGGAGGAGAAGGACAATCTGGTTGATCTTCGCGGAGTGCACCAGATGTTGGTCCGACAGCCGGGATCGACGGTGGAATGTGTAATACCAGGTAACCAATAACCCAACCTATTGCTTGTCCATGGCTATCTTTCATATCCATTTGTCCAAGTTGTTTCCAGGTTAATAAATTCAAAGCTACTCAAGAATGCCACAATGGCTTGGACAAGAGCACTTCTTCCTGCGCGACATGAGAAGAAAACGAAGCCGGAAGATATCCGATACGGGCCCAGGGAATGACGAACTTAGAAGAAAAGCTTCTAATAAACATGACGTACCTATCTGAAGAAGGTACGCGAGGTACGGAAAATAAGGACCGTGGATTTTGTACAGATAGGAAGGGGGCGGCCTGCATTTCTCTTGGGAACTTTTTTTCTTCTACATGCTTTTGCCCCGTACTAAAAACAAATACTACGGCGCTGCCCCTATAACATTCAGGGTTTACTCCGAGTGGACTATATCTTTGTATATTCGATGGATATTAACATCTGTCTTTACTGTGAACGGCCATTGTCACCTACGGTGAGTATAACATCGAGCAAAAACTTTGTTCTGCCTATTGCTAGCACTGTACCAAATTTAATATATTGAGTATGCAGTTTTTTCTTCTTTTTTTTTTTATGTAGACGGACGATAGCAATGATGAAACTACAAAGTGCTTTTGCTCCGAGAACTGTCATCGTTGCGAAGCAATGAAGGCTGTGTGGTCAAATCCTGGTCCTGATAACGGTTTGCGGTTTTTCCGGATAGCTGCTGCGGGAAGCCAGCATGTGATACTTCCTGGAGATGCGACGCCTCTTCATCGGTGCGGGTCGATAATGCACAGCAACAGTAACCGCACCCGTGGTATCATCAACAATACCAATGCAACTAAGAATACAAGCCATGATCCGCAGCGAAGAAAGCGATCGGCATCCACTCCTTTGTGCAGCACAGCGTTGCCTATTGTGAGATATCTTTAACTGTAACTCAGCTTATCAACTCGGTTGTAGACATCACCGAGCATGCCTTTTGCATACGCTGCAGTGAAAGAGAAAAGATAGAAATAATAAACACAGTACTAATTTGAGCTCCCCTTTTATTCTTTACTTTACACGCAATACAGCTCGTACATCCATCAGGAATGCGTACAAAGCCTCCTTGAAGCCAGCAACGTTGCGGCTGGGTGGTAAAACGCCCGGCAGCTGTTGAGGCGTGGCTGCATCTAAGCGCTGGAATGCATGAAGCACACGGCCTCGTATATCACCTGGCTGTTGGGAAATAACCTGATTTACGAGATTGAAATAAGTCTCCTATCAGGATTGTAGGTAAGCAAGCAATAACATAAATTGGCATATGTGAAGAAACATTCATGATTTACCCGTTCAGCACAGATTAGGCAAAGCAGCGCCTCGGATGCAGCATTCACGACAGATGTATCCAGACTGCGGAAGAGCAGAATATCAATTAATTGCTGCAGGAATCTATCCAGCGCAGGCTTCAAGAAATCGACATTGACTAGTTTGTTTGTCCAACTACCTTTTAGCGCAATGATCCGTCAGTTTCATCTGATTCTACTTACCATTTGAGAGCATTTGATTGTGTGTCCACAATGCGAGAGGAGCTATAGCTTGCAGAGCCAGGATATTTACATCGTTAATAGCATGATTGATGCCGAAGTCCAGACTGGCCATCAAGTTGTTAAACAAATCAGCTGGCAAACCTGCCAGTTTGTCCGGGAAGAATTCTATGAGGTGAGAAATAAGCTTGATATATTGCTGGCAAATGCTGGGGATCTAGAAAATGTTGATATTCAGCAACAAGGTTAACTGATCCATTGATGTATCCATTAGGTAGGTAGCATACCTGGAGCATCTCCATGTTCACCATTGGAATAATGACATTGACACCATAAAGAACAACATCGGCAACGTCTGCTGATCCTGGAGGTGTTGGAGTTACGTTTTCTGTTCGATCTATTCCAGCTACCAGTTAGATAATGCCGATGATCCTTCTTATCTTGCAGTGAACTCACTAAAGTCTTCAAATTCAGAAGCCATGATATTGGTCAGAAGAGATAGAGAAGTGGCAATGTCTGGGTATGGTCTATCGGCTTCCTCTTCTTGTGAATGCAACCTCTTCTTGCCTTTGTAAACAGGACTATTAGATAAACATCTAGACGCCTTGTATGCATATGGTTGCTTGTATGGATACTACCTTGATTGCTATCACCGTACACTTTGAGGATTTCTATAACAATTTGGAAAAGCATTTGTTTCTGGCTTGGATCCAAAAGACTAAAATCCTGAATAGAGCTTCAGTGCTCCATTATGCGTACCGCATCGTCAGTTGCAATTACTCACCAGTCGACCAGCCAAATCTGCGAACAGTTGAAGGAGTAACAACTGCAATTCACTGACGTTCTTATACATATTCATGAGCTGCAAAAAGCTTTCGAAGAAGCGTGATGAAAACTTGAAGATACTTTGGGTGTTGTTGAACTGACTAGCTAAAGCTAAACCGTCAAACATTTCCAAAGCATTTATAACGTTGTTCATCATATCCACGCGCTGGAAATTTTGCATAAATTCAGGATGGTGTAGCACGGATCCAAGTCGTTTCTAACGAAACTAATTAAGAAGCGATCGCAGTAATTATGCGTATTTCGTACGTACTTCGATCATGCCAAAGATAAGCTGCAAATACTTGTCACGGACATGTGCATCAGCCGCACCGCTGGATATTGTCGTAATTGTCTGAATAAGGGAGCTACAAAAAAATTATGAGTAACTAGGTATCTTTATAGGTCTGATTTTTTTTTTTTTGCTTACTTGTGGACTACCTCCGGCAATTGCTCTAAATTTTCCGTTACAAACTTCACAAGGTCCGGAAACTTGGCTATAAAATGAAATGCAATGAGCAAAGAGCGTGAATACAGTCATCCATCCCCTAACTCACAGGACTCCAAGAACCCCATTTTAAGGTTGATTGATGTACCGCAAGTATTGAGCCATCGTATGATCTAAAAGTATTGCATATAAGCGCCAATGGCATACCGTAATCTCTGTCTCTTACATACCTGAAGTAAAACATCAGGATCAGCATTCCATAGAATAAAGTTCGCTTGGATCTGCTCGATGAAGAAATTGATTATATGCAGGCCTTCTCCGTCAGAAGGTCCAGGTCGACCAAATGCGTTTGCAATGTTCGGACTACCATGTACACTAATGTCAGCACGGAAGTGGTCTAATGTACTTCGGATAGCACCGTTACCTGATGTATCCATATTCATTCTCATTGATCAGCAAATACGACTTGCTCCAGCGTTCCATGAACCATATTAATGTCTCGGCTACTTGAGGACTACAGTTCGAAGCCTACTTCCCTTAGTACGTTGTACTGAAAAAAGCACCATATCAGACTTCTCACCTCGACCGTATTAGGTCCGAAGCTGGATAAAAACCTGAATATCTCCAGTATCTGTCGAGAAATAGATGTCACTTGGTCCTGCTCCGGCGGCTAACAATAATAATTCGGTCAAAGGTTTGTTCCATTGAATAAATAAGCCTTTCTGAAATCCATCTACCTGCGATCCTGAAAGAAACATTAAGGAGTCAGGAACCATTGGCTGCTCTCCGTCACCAGCATCAGCCAGTACATGAGCAATGATAAGGATAATCCAATGGAGATGTTCCTGAAGATATATCAAATATTGATCTGTGTGCGCCTACGTTAGCAACATACACTAAAGCAACATACGAGCTATAAGATACTTACCACTATCAGCGACGTTGGTTGTGAAATATCGCTTGAGTCGATCGAAACGATCCACCAATAGCTGATGTAAATGAAGCAAGCATTTTGCGGGATCCAAACGGCCCAATGTACCAATGCATGTCAACTGATCTGCATATGTATCCTTAAAATTTTGTCAGTTTGAAGCCCACATCTACTAGAACTGAAATATATTCACCCAATCTTTGAAGCCATTATTCACTTCATCATCATCCTCTTCCGCCAAGTCTTTCTTTGTTTGTTCCAGCTTGGTATCAATGTAAACTTCGATTATTTGTATAGCAACGCTCTTTACGAAAAGAGCCAAAGTGTTAATATCCGCTTGGTTGAGGTCAGTTTTGGCATAATCTGATCTTCCGCCATCCGGGGGTTGCACAATTTGAGCTACAGTATTTGTCAATCGATCTATCCATGTCTCTGAAGAGAGTATAGTTTACCTAGGGTAACCCACGTGGCCAAGCATTCGTCACTGGCCTCCCCGATCCAACCTTCATCTACATCTGCTGCTGTAGCTCGAAGACAGGCAATAGCTAGCTTTCCAAAGCAGTTGAGAAACTCGAAAAATTCGGCAGTTGCACAGAAAGCGGATAATGATACATTCTCGAGCAGACGTCTAACAATTTGGATAGCGCCCAAAAGATGCGGTCCATGCTCGCTCATGGCCTCAGGATCATTCCCGACGTTCTGCAGACTGCAAATTGTTAGAATATCAATATCATATATCTACCCAAATCTACATACTCTTTCATCATCTTGAGAGCGCCAATGACCATAGTCCTAGCATATTCACGAATGGCATTGACATCGTTGTCAAAGTAGTCGTTCTTGAACCCAGCAAGTTGCACGAGACATTGACGGCATCTGTGGCCAAGTACGTCATCAGTCTGGACCAAGGAGTATACCTAACGACCTCTTATCAGAGACATTTCTCTATTTGATCATCCTTTGTTGTTTTCTAGTACCATGAAGAATAGCCATAGGACGTCGTGATTCGTGAGCAGAAGTCTCCAGGATTTTGGAAAGACGGTGAACGATCGAGCAGAAGTGCCAGGTCCATCGGTCTTATCGAAATCATCGTCGATGTCTTTATCCTTTTGGAATGTTCGTGGTAGAGTGTTGTTGTCAGTGGTCTCGAATGGCCATTGCATTAATTTCTCCAATAATGCAATTAATTCGACTAGGATTGGAGGCGGAGGCACCGGCAATGATTGTGTCTGGGAGACGAATGCATGAAGTAATGTCATGCATTCTTGAAATAGCGGCAATGAAATATTAGACTAGAAAATTGGTAAGTCTAGCCATACCATACAAGATCCATCAATTTCAATGCATACTTCGAAGAACACTTTGCATTTGTGATGAAATTCCCAGCTGAGGCCGACCACTGATGCTTTGGTGCTGGAGAATTGATCCGTCAGAGCATTCGCAAAGGCGATGCCGATCACCTTGATATTTAAGCAAATTAAATATTCTCGGTGAACTTCGTCCATATATAACAATATAATTCTTACTGTGTTGTGGCCTTGCATCAATAGTAGTTCCTTGATCGAAGAGTATACAGATTCCTTTTCTGTATCGGGCATATCGAAGAGGCTGCGTTTGGTTATAAGAGCAGCTGCCTTCAGCAGTTGATCCCGCACATATTTCATAAGGCTAAACTTATCAGTAACGAGTGTGTCCATATGTTGCTATGTACATACTTCGCGTGTTTAAGACAAAAACCGATCAAATGGTTTTTGAGCTGGATAAGATCGGCCGTCTGATACAAAGTGTAATCGCGTATAGCTACGTCACTTATAGCAGCAGCTATTTGGAACTGAGCCATTGGACTCTGTGCATGATCTATATCACAAAGCTGTTAGACCTGTTACAAAGGCTCCATGTGTGTAAGTGTACCAAGAATATATTGGCATAAAGGCAAGACTTTTGGTATTTGTCGAAAAGACGTCAAGACTTGCTCGGCTGCGGCACGCGTTGCCGGCACCTTTGAGAAGAGTGAGCACGGTAATCCGAAGAATTGGGATCTGGGCCACTACCTGAAAGTCCGAGCACGCTTCCTCAAATCGTGCGCATTGAGCTGCTGCATCGATCTCTTCCATAAGTCCAAGCTGCCAAAAAGCAAAGGCGAATTGGGATATTCCCCGCCGGAATGTGAATCAAATAAGTACGAGACCAGGCTGGGGAGGAGTTGGAACACATTGAACCCTTTCTCTTCTTTCCCGAAACTCGCCTTCTAGTTTCACCGCAGCAAACCGCAAGATCCTTCAATCTCAAGCTCTATTTTCGACGATTGGTCTTGATTACACCCGACGAACCGACTTTTAGTCCAAACACTCTCAAATTCATCTCCCAAGGAAACACCAGACCCTAACCACAAACCAAGCATTTCTGTAAGTCATGGTTTCTCCACCTCCCAATCCATCGGCATTCCTTCTTGGTACGTCAGCCATGGAGCCGTTTCATGCTTTTGCTTGAGAGTTCGTGGTTTTCGGGTGTGAACGATCTCTCCCTTTCGACATGCAAGGCGAAAGAACGTCAGCATTTATTGTTGCATATCTGCAGTTTTTGATGATTGTATCGAGGTCTTGAGGCCGAGATGAATTTACACTGTATTGTGCGCTGCAAAAGTCATCTCGTGGGTAGGATGATGTTGATGCATGGACATTGTTGACGCTCGTAAAACGGCATATTCTTTTCTCTGTGGATGACGACAAGTTGGAACAGCCATCTCATGTTACGATTTATTTGAATATGATCTGCTGACTTTTCTTTTGCAAGACACCCAATGGCACCTCGCAGAGTTTTCGGTGGCAGCAACAGTGGCCGTATCGTAACTATTGGCGGCGCTGGCGGTTTGAACGAGAGGTAAGAGTTTGTGTTATGCAGAAATGATGTACAGCAAACTGACTGGTGATTTGTAGATTTAGCCAGCTTGACAAGAGTAGCAACACAAGAAGCCCGGCGCAAGGCAGTGTATTTAATCGTATTCAAACTAATAGCTCGCGCAGACAAGCAAGCTCCGTGTCCAGCCGCCTCAATCGACCAGTCGCAGGTGGTATTCGTAAGAGTGCTTCCGGTGGTCGGGCAGCACAGCTTACAGATCGACGTGGCGGCGCACGTGCAGTAAATCCAAGAAGCCAGCGATCCGTTGGATCAACAAGCAGAGTCACAAGAAGAGATGCTGGCAGCAGCCGAGGACGACGTGGAGGACCCGCTAGTCAGCGACCAACCGGAAAGTCCGATGCTCGCAGAACACCAAACACAAAGCCTGGAAAGGGCCGAGCTGGTGACAAGAAGAAGAAACCTCTTACCGCAGAGGATTTGGATAAGTCTTTGGACGATTATATGATGAAGGATCCCAAGACCGCTCAGTCAAGATTGGATGCCGATCTTACGAAGTATATGGATGAAGCCAACGACGATGAATTGATGGAGCTGCAATAGTCATCCGTGCTTATCTTATCCCCTCATTTCCTATACTCTATGTCTCATTCTTAGTACGATAAAGGCGATGTTTCTTGATTATCTATCCAGTCTGAAAGGCATGACTCTGAATTTACTGGTGGCAGCGAAGATTAATCAACAAGATGCCACAACTTGGTGACTTGGCGACTTGATGGATTAAAGGGAGACGCAATGGACTTTCCCTGCTCTAAGCATTCTCATTGCTCTTGATTGCACAGATGTAACGATATTTAAATCTTTATATTAAAAAGAAATAATCAAAGTTAAATTACAAACCAGGAAATACAAGAATGAATATGAAGAAGTCAAGAGCGAATAGAAAATGTAGTTGATTGGGAAGAAGAGAATTTCATTTAGAGCATTGCGTTAGTATCTTGCGTTATTACTGCGTAATCATAATTGATACTTACGCCTCGAAGGGGTACTTCCTGAATTCACAGGGACCAGACCGCGCACCTAGTGTTTCTGTATCAGCTTGTGTGCACCGCAGCAAAGTAAATCAGTAGACATACTTTTTACCCGTGGGGGCGGTTTGTTAAAATAAAAGCACGACAGAGGACTTGAAGTGATGCATCGCAGTTGTAGAAGCGGAAGAGAAGACGAAGGAGAAGCGCGAAACGGTTGATGTTGGAGGTGGCGGGTCAGGACAGAGGTCATGTCGACTACAAAGTTAAGCGTCAGAGATCGTACTGCACCTCGAGAGAGCAGCCAACGTACCGGGATGTTTGAGAGAATACAGCATTTTGCTTGAAAATAGCGAGACTTGAAAGTTGATGGCAGAAGTCTTACTAGGAATCTACTGCTAAGTATAAGATGGTTTGCGGATTTGTTTCGAAGCAGCAAGAAGCTAGATTTAGGTGTAACATTCTCTCAAACATCGAATCATACGAGTTTATTCTACGGACTCGGATCAGCCATGAGCTTCAGCGAACCAAGCGCAGCAAGCGAAGCGAAGCGTGAGGCGCTTGTAAATCAAAAATATTTTCAATCAATGTACGCTTTAAAGTTTGTCCAATCGTAAAAGAAGGTGTTGTACACTTTTTCCAAAAATTAATGTCGCTGCAATTTGTCGTCTTGGTGTATAAATGTATTATAAAATTTCACAAAATGCGACGTTACATTTGGGAAAACGTATATGCCCGGCTATCCAACATGTTGCATATTTCTGTCGAACTTTCGCTTTAATAGCTATGGTACTCTTATTTGCTTTTATCAGATGTACTTCTAAGGAAGGAGGATAGAAGACCTCAATGTTCTAAAGAGTTTGATCGCGCAACGCGGTTTCGAGAGCGAATTTCAGACGACGCGCATTCTTCGCGACACACACATACTTTTCGACCAACCTCATGGATGACACCGAACTCGACGAACTTTTCAGGGACGGATTCGATCTTCCTGAGGAATTAGACTCACGGCAGCAACAACAATCAACAACACCGCAGAGAAATAATGCCCAGGGATCGACGACCTTTGATCCCTTGGCAGGTCTGTTCAACGAAGATCCTGGTCAGAATCAAAGCGCAGAAAAATCAACTACTAGGACACGGGCACCACTGAAGAAACTCGACCCTGATGTGTAATTATCAGCATAAACCATGATATCAATATTATGCTCATGGCGTCAGAACACATAGTCTTTTGGGGGACGGAGGTCTGACTCGATTGCGGCACGAAGCACCTTTCTTGGAATTTAATACCGAGAGAGGATATGAGGTAACGCAGTTGAACTCGGCTTAAAGGATCCGTACTCTAAACTTGATTTACTTTGTCGCGCTATCTATCAGGAAGCAAATCTTGCCAAATTAATGGACTATTACAGAATGTGGGCGCACAGTCTCATGCCCCGACTCGGCTTTAAGGACTTCTCAAGGCAAATGATGAAAGCAACAAAGCACAAGCGATTAAAGGTAATGGTCTTAACAGCTTTGCTGAAGTATGGCAACGGTTAATTCACAATCTCTTCAAAGGTTGTATTGCACGAATGGCAAAAGGAGCATCGTAGAAATAACATGCCGGATGGTGATGATACTGCTCAAGGCAAGTAAAATTTTGAGAACTTTACAAACTATCCACTAAAGGATTGAACTTCAGGGAACCGCAATGATAATAATGACGATGAATTGAGCTCCTCACCAGCGGAAAGCAGCAGTGATTCAGAAGATGACGAGGACAGACTCAACCTATTTTTGGCGGGCATCCGTACAGAGACAGCAAACAAGCGGACCAAAACAAGCAATGATAATAACACACAGCGCGATGACGATCGTTACCTCACCGTCGCAGATATGGATGAACCCCAACATCATCTTAACAATAATAATACTGCCATCGAGAATCAAGGAGAAAAACAACAGCAACGACAACGCCAAAGTCAGCCTACGAATAACAACGATCCCATGTTAGAAACCAATAACACTGCATCGTCAAAAATGGATATTGACCAAGATATTTCTGACGATGAACCACTCTTCGTTAACAAACGACCAACCAACCGAAAAATCGTAGACGATGATGATTAAGCGATTAACCGCCGAACATTTGTATAATGAATGCATTGCAAGCCAGACAACCTCACAATTAATAGTAAATCAACCAGTCCTTTACAACAGTTGAAGAAAAAGGACGTCGCATGAAAATTATGAAAACGGCAAGAGGACTTGAGAATCCAGTTTTCTACTGTATACATTGTTTGGGACTTTAAATCTGCGTCATTTGTTGCTGATAACCCTCTGACTTGTCATCGCTTGTGCCATCATCTTCGGCAATAATTTGGTCAGCCAGTCGCTTCTGCTCCGTACCAATGTAGACAGGCGGTTTCTCTTTGGCAACAACTTTGCTATCAATTACAACCTGCTTGATATAGGACCCCGGGGCATCATACATGGGATCCAGTAACAGATTTTCCTGAAATAAAAGACTTAGTCTACATCTGCTTTGTCTTACGCAAGCCAACCAGATATCGAACTCACCATTATTCGACGGAGACCGCGAGCACCGGTCTTCTTCTCAAGCGCTAGCTCTGCTATCCGTTGCAACGCGGTTTTACTAAATCGTAATTCCACCTATCGATCGTCCACTCAGCTTTACACATTCTGAGTCGCCAGTTCGTTTGAAGTCTCACCTGACTAAGTTTAAATAATCCTTCATATTGCTTCAGCAACGAATTTTTGGGCTCTGTCAATACACGGACGAGATCATTGACAGACAGATTGTTCACTGATGCCAGTACCGGCAAACGACCGACGAATTCGGGAATAAGACCGTATTTTACAAGATCTGCAGGCTCCACAAGGGACAGAGGATGCGCTTCTTCCTTTTTATTCCTTGAACTAAAGTCCAGCTCGTCATCCATCGGTGGCCGCAGTGTAGCATCAAATCCAATGGACTGAGAATAGAGCATTAGATAAAAGAAACAAAGTAACACTGCAGTAACTGCAAACTTACCCCCTTGGCTAATCGATCCTGTACTGTTTTTTCCAAACCAACAAATGCACCGCTCAGAATAAACAAAATATTGCTCGTGTCGACAGCATATGATTCTCCTTTGCCACCTAGTCCCTGACCAGCGCCTAAAGAACCGGGCATACCTCCCCTTCTTCCGTGGCCTGGGCCTCCTCCAGACTTGTCCGTTACATTCACAACGGTGCCTTCTAGCATTCTCAACAACGCCTAAGGACATGAAATATTAAAATTTTCTACGGTCTTAGAAAACAGAGGGGATCTACATTCATACCTGTTGAACTCCTTCTCCCGATACATCCCTAGCAGCTGATGCAGAATCCGTTTTTCTTGCAATTTTGTCGATCTCATCAATGAAGACGATACCCGTTTCAGCTTTTTTCACATCGTAATCACAAGCCTGCAGACTCCGTTAGTCCACTTTCTTGCTGCTGCAATGATCGCAAAAGAAATTACCTGCAATAAACGTTGAATTACTAATTCTACATCTTCACCAACGTAACCAGCTTGCGTGAATGGTGTAGCATCAGACATAGAAAATGGCACTTGGAGAATCTGTGCCAAAGTTTTTGCAAGGAGTGTTTTTCCTGTCAATCAGATAAGTTTAGATGTAATCACGATTTTCTATCTTTACTGTGATGATTACCTGATCCCGTAGGTCCGATAAGTAGTACATTGCTTTTCTCGAAAATTGTCGAGTCCTGTCCAGCCACATCCGGATCCAAAGAGGTCGGTTTGCCATCTGTACCATCTAACTGTCTCATGCCACTCCCGACTTGTGTTGGTGGATTCAGCCATGCTCGCTGTTGTGATACTGAAAACATTCACAGTGAGTCGGTTCATCATCAGATCACCGTGTATAAATCCCTACCATAAGGAGATACACGCTCCGCCGGCACCAAATCAGCCGGACCCACGGTTTGAACAGCGTTGCTGGAGTAATAGTCTTGAGGAAGCGTAGGTCGATGATGATCAGCGTGGTGCCTCTCTTCGCCGTCCAAGTACGTTTCCCGTTCTCTCTGTCTTTGTTGGCTGAAATTTGCTCGCACTCGGTTGTAATGGTTAAATACCGCAACAGCAAGGATTTTCTTTGCCCGTTCTTGACCGATAACGTAATCGTTAAGATGCTTAACAATCTATATCTCTAGTAAGCATGTGATATGCTTTTATAAGCATATGCTACATCACAACATACTGTTCGTGGGTCGCTGATCCGTACTGACTCCCAGAAGGCTGCCTCAGCTTTTGCACTCTCGCTGCCCAGCGCACCGTTGGACGGTGGTGCGCTTCCGGATGAGCCTCCACTAAGTCCACTGCCTGTACCGTTTCCATAGTTCATCGTGTGGTAATGCCGAGTATATAGTATACGTGCTGTTGAACTTGCTAAAGAAGGAGCAGACCGTGCTTCAATAGGAACCTTCCTTGGCTGCCCTCGCACTCGGGCTACTGAGCTGACGGATTGGAACTTCCTTGTTACAGGCTTCGTGAATTGCAAAGAGCAGGCCGGCTGCGATAGCTTTGAAACAGTCAGGAGCTGCATACGCTCAGCGTGGCAGTAAATTTGGTGATTCAACTTCATGAGCTTAGATGTAGTGCAAGTCTTGGGAAACGTTTGTCATAGAAATGCAGAATAGGGTGGCATAAACGCTGCGGAGCTTTGCGGAGCAAGGTTCAAAGACCTCCTGGATTTGCACTCAAGCAGAGCCCCTGCCTGAATTGTCAAATGAATCCAAGATATAGATTCGTAAGGGGCTAACTTGTAAGAAGTAATTTCATAGAATCACAATGGATATCAACATTTTCAGCTCGGTGAAACAGTAGAGCACGAATATACTATGAAGGCAAGATCTAGCAGATCCTTGTGGTTGCATGTGAATGAAATATTAGACATGACTTCGACGTTGTTCTGTTATACCTATGTATTATGGCGAATCAAAAACCTTGTTATGCGAATAACAATCACATTAATGTTGTCAAGATGCTCATTTACTACTGTTCCAAGAGCCATAGGCCAAACACAGCTCTATGAAATACCTCTGACGCCGTGAATTTGATATATGATAGTTCAAGTTTGGAATCGTTTTTTCGATTCTCAGAGATGATTCCCAAATTGCACGTTGACTGCAGTGGGGCCACAAACTATCGTCTTTTTGGTTGCATTCCTGCTTACTATTCAGATAATAGATTATGTACTGGATTTTAAAATCACAGCTAAAAGTACCTAGTACTGATATCAAGATGAATATGTATCAGCATCATAATGATGCGTGAAAGTTGTAAAATGCATTAATAATATGCTGTACAGATATACAGAAGAATGTAACGAGTTGGAATGAGCAGAAGACTACATGGAGTTATGCAAAGTATGGTCATCTGTGCCTACGTCTTGGCTGTCTTGTACCACTTAATTATCAGCGCTATTGTCGATTTTTACGATTGCTCTACTTGCTCAATATCCCAAAAGGCTTTTCTCGTGAAGGATTCACCATTGTGAGACATATACAGTAATTAATAAGTCCGTTATAGGTTTCCTCGACGCTTTCGCTACGGATGCTACACTTCAAAATGTTGCTCTTCTCTTTGTAGGGAATCCTTTCTTAGTCAGTTTGACTGCCGTTCAACTACGTAAGCTCGCGTCCATCTGTTTCGTGACCCTGCAAACATCTTCCAAAGCCCTCATATTAATGATTATCTGTCCAATTTAACAAACAGGATATCAGCAAGTTGAAATTTTTCAATCAGTATGCAATGCTGAGTGTATCACAGGTAATCATGAGGTATATCTCACTGAATGCCGCGTAGAACATCAACTTGCGACAAAGCAAGGCATACAGCCACGATATAAGTCGCATTAAGCGTTGCCACCCATTATTTGTTGGAAAATTAAGCTGTACAGGCAGTAGCGAGGAAAATAATTCAATCTTGAAAATGCAATAAACATACGAACATGAAGATCAAGTAAACGTTCTGCAGTACTTGAGTATTCGTTCTCTGCAAGAACGTTGAGTGGAAGGTGCATGGCGTCTAATTCGGATGCATAAAACCCATTCCAGATCCTCTCTGCGCTAGTGTACTAATATTATATTACATAATATGCATTCTCGAACGCTCCAGTATACATTCGAGTTTTATTACAAATGATAACATTTGATCATATTTCACTTACCTTTCTAAGAGTTTCCAAGCAGATCTCTGCTGAAAGTAAACGCAGAGGTTGAAACCCGTTATAGTACGATGCATTTATACTTGTCGAACAGTCTTTCCGCGGACGGCCTGGTTAATCGAACCTTGAGAGCAATCCTTTTTAAGTTTTGCTTTAAGTTAATGTATAATAGATGACGATAGACGTGGGTGAATAGGGGTTCTAAAGACAGCTTCCAGGAAAAGAAAATACTTAGACTACATGTAAACAGCACTTTAGGTATACTCTGCATGACAGACGGCGTTTGAATTGACGTTGGCTGGTGCTCGTGCACGTTGCATGACAACTCGACGCATAATCGTCGTACCGAGATGTGTCGAGTACGAACGAATTTCTTGGAAGCTGAAGAAACAGAATTTC
>NW_027192152.1:746184-767050 GCF_041956525.1 Rhizomucor pusillus
GCTGGGCGAATGTTATGACATGGGGCTTTCAAAGGTATCACTCAATACGGAAAATCGAGGTAGTTACATTGTAGCAAAGTATCGAAGGCGTCAAATTCGTTGACGTTCCTCGTAGGTGCGTCTCGGAGTCTAAAACGGTCCCTGCTCCTCCCAGGATTCCATCTTTTGGCCAGTAAGTGTCAGCAAATGTTGTAAGATTTGCGAGGTTCTCGCTGCTGTCATACCTTGCTGGAATTATATGTTGTTATTTCTGATTGGTTTGGTATTTCGTATAGAATGCAGCGATTTATTGACTGGTGAGATGCGTATCACGACGGTGTTACTATTATTTTATCCGAGCAGCCTTCCTGCAAAACACAGGTTCAGTATGCATACCAGGGACAGAGTGATGCCTAGCTGCTTTTGAGACCAGTTATGTACTTTTATTGTTGTCGTGGAAGATGTTAAATATCTGTCAGAGAGTTTGACTGTGACATCAAACAGCGAGAATAACGCAGCAACAGTCTATTGAAAACAAATGCAAAGCTATTACACCTCGTTACGTGAAACATTGACGAAGATTGCTTGCTGATAATATGACATTATGGATTTCACAGCGCTCACTTTGGATGGTTACCGCATGGTATTTCCATCCAAGACCGCAAATAGAACAGTCAACGGACTAGAATATGTCACATAATATAAGGCGCATACCGAACAACGAAAAATAAACTGTATAGCTACTTCTCCTCTTTATTCAATCTTCTTCTTCCTCGGTTCTAGAAAGGCCTTCAAAATTTGGATTAAGCGTTCCTATGCTCGGTTTTATTGACCATGCCACTGCTGCCTACACACGATACAGAGAAGAATTTCCGTGGTTGTATAGCTACATTATTCTGAATCAAGGTAATATGTTTCGAAAAATGATGTTGGTGCCTTTCAGGAAGAGTTTGATTGTATCTTCCAAACTAATGCGTGTCGCAGGCTCTTTAAGTAACAAAGGGATACGCTGCCATTGGCCTACTGGTGGCATAATCACGCTAGCCTCGTATCCCGACATGGCTGTTCTGCCAATCAGAAAGAACTAGTTAACATGCAGCAGCTGCAGCAAATTGAACTGTCTGCTTGCACATCTCAATCTGAATGGGTGATAAACCTATTCTCCCGAAACGGGTATGTTAGCCGCAAGATGGGTATCCATAGATTTTCCGTGTACTTTGGACAAGGTTCATATGGATATGACATCAAAAACATGGATAATCTTCTTTAATTGTATCATTTTCGTGACTCCAACTCTCGCACAGTTTCCTCCAGTCTTCGATGTACAAGATTTTCATCTTCCACCTTTTTTCGCATACTATCTCGTTGTGCTTTTGCATTCTCCAACTCGATCTCCAGTGCCTCAATTCGTTTATGTCGTTGCGCAAAGACTTCGTCCGTTTTCTATAAATTTTAAGATAAGCTAATGTATATTCATCAAACTTGTTCGTGCTTACCTGTATTTTAAGTTTCATTGTATGCATTTGGTTTTCGATTTCTTTGAAGGACTCGGACGTCTTTTGCACTGTGGTCTGCAGCAAGGTTGATAGATTAAATTAACTCTTCGTAACCAAAAATTAGTTGTCGCTTACTCTTAGAGTGTCGTTCTCTGCAGCCTTTTGTTTTGTTCTGTTTTCGATATCTTCAAGCTTGCGTTTTAACTGGCTCAAATCCATCTCGAGAGACTTGATTTGTCGACTGTATATCAATTTATCATCTTCTAATTCTTGTACTTGGATTCGTTGCTGTGCCTTCAAATCTTCAATCTCCTGAGCATTTCGCCTCTCCGTTTCCTAACGTATTCAAGTTAAAAATCAACATCACAAGGTATTACATCGAAATTGGATGCTGCTCATTGTTACCTGAAGATTAGCTTTTGCTTCAGCAATTTGCCGTATAACTTCTTGGATTTCGACATCTTTTTCATCCGCTGTTGCTTTTAATCCATCTGATCGTTCTTTTAATTCGTTCACTAGATTTACATCGTTGCGTGGAGCGTATATTTTAGCAAACCATATTTAACCGTCTTTCGTTGAATACATACACTGTGCGTCATTCTTTTTCAAAACTGCTTCCATATCTTTAATTCGACCCTGATAGAACGATTATTTGGTATCAGTATCACCGTAATATATACAAGTGAAGCTCCAACGCTGTACCCTGATATCCCACGCGGGTCGTGCTTTTGGTTGGCTGCTGCTGCTGCTACTGCTAGTACTTGATGGTTTCGTGGCGGGTTTCCGTTTAGGAGTCATTGAAGACGAGGAGGAGGACTGGTTTGCATTGGCGCGAATGGCAGCCGCCCGAGCAGTCACTGCTTTTGTTGTGGCAACCGTAGGTGCTGGCCGTGTAATCTTGCTTATTCGTCGTGTTCCTGTCGGTTTAGGAGATTCTGCCGGTGTTGCTTTTCTTTTCCTTGGTTCTGTGTTTTGAAGCATGTTGAATTAAGAGGTATGAGTGAATGCAGGGAATCTAAAGAGTCGATGTATGTTTTGAATGAGAGAAAAAGTCGTTGCTATTCGGCTTTAGAGTAGGGTCGCAAGGAAGATCAAACAAACAAACAAATCAAGTATGTATGATCAAATCTGGAAAGTGACGCACGCCTTTCGCATCACACCGCGCTCGTGATTTTTGGGTTGCAACCCAGACTAGGTCTGCAGGTTCTTTAGGCCTTCAGCAACGTTGATTCTTTATTTATTTCATTATATTCTATCGCTTTTAAATAAAAGTACTTTGCAACGAATGCAGATACCCTGACTGCCAGAGAGACGATAGAGATGCATCCAACGACCATAAGCCAGAGTAACGACCATCCTTCCCTCTTTACAGTGACGCATTCGTAACATTTAAAGTTGGCGTCGATGTGGATTTGTGTTGCATCAGCCTCGACTATCTTGCCGAGTGCATCCGATATGTTTTTCATAAGATACGTGTGACACTGCCGAGAAGCAGAGTAGATGTTTGCGTTCGTCGCCGCGGGGTCCTTGATCTGAAATCCAATTATATCCTCGCCCGAACTAGTACAATTGTAACTACATGTGGTATTGCTTGAATCACTGCAGCACAGAGCATTATGGATGGAACACTTGTAATTTTTCCGGACGCTGTCAACTTGGTCGCGCAAAAACATGTATACGCTCCACAGATTGTTGTTTACGACTTGCAAGTTGAAACCATGATCGCAGTTGAGCGTAATATTGTATTTGACATAAGGTACAAACGGGGTTTGGAAAAACATTAGCGTAGTTCCGTTCTGCATGTCAGAGCGGCAATTTGTGATGGGTTGTTGGGTATAGTTAACGTTATCCAAGAGGTAATACGTCCATCGCTGAGAGAACATGTATTGCCCTGACATCATTTGAAGGGGTTCGCATTGTCGCTCGTCGTATACAGTGTTGAGTGTATTAGAGCAGTTCTGGTACTCATGATTGGCAAAATAGGAGACGATCACTGCAACGGTCGCTATGAGGATGTATGTTCCGTAGAGAAGGATAGTCCATCGAGTATTAAAATCGCCCGTTTGGTTGTAGGTTGCGTGGAGAAGCATAGAGGGTCAAAAGGGAAAAAGGAGCGCATCCCCATGAACTCGGATCCGTCGTGCACTAAAACATGCAGTAATACAGAAAACCAAACCTTGCTGCACATCCTCCAAATGCAGACAGGTCGCAACAGAGCATGACACATTCAGTGGCTGAGCGAGAACTGGTCAAAATCTCCCCTCCTCTCCCCTTTCTTGACGGACAACCAACCGGACCCTCCCAATGGCCACCGCTGAAGAATTGCAGACTCTGGTGCTTACCACCTTGGACCGCGACAATGTCATTGCGGACAGCAAAGACTTGAAGGCCGTCAACGGCGACGACTTGAACCAGCTCTCGCTTCTCGGTGTACTCAACAGCTTGAAATCCAAAGAGGTAGATAGAGCTCTATACCCGACATTTGACAGCATTCGCATGTACACAGAAAGAGAGAACATATTGTTGACGTGTCAATGTTCGGTTATCGCTGGCTTAGATGGTTGACTACGAGCCTATTGAACGTGAGACCTGGAAACTGACCGAGGAAGGACTACAAGTTGCCGAACTTGGTAGCCACGAAGCTCGTGTCTTTGAGGCAATCCCACCAGGTGAAGAAGGTATCGCCATGAGCGAAATTCAGGTATGAAGAGTTCATAAGCAGAATAAAAGTATTGGCTACACAATAGTTTGAACGATGACTCATGTTATATTTTCTAATAATTAGGCAATCCTTGGTGATTCGGCAAAGATCGGTCAGGGCAAGGCTTTCAAGAACAAGTGGATCGCAAAGAAAGGCTCCAACCTTGTTCGACTTGTCGACTCTATTGTTGATCAAACGCAAAAGGATTTAAAGGAAATTGCAGAAACCTCCACGCTCAAGGATGCTAAAGTCTTGGCTGACTTGAAGAAGCGAAAGCTCTGTGAGAAGCAGTAAGTGATACTTAGCTACGTTGTAATTTCCAAACGATTCACGAAAAGTATCCAGAAAAATCACCACTTACAAGGTCACCAAGGGACCTCAATTCTCTCTTGAAATCAAAAAGGAGGCCACCGACTTGACGTATGAAATGCTGCAGAGGTAGGATTGAAGTTACATCGGTGGTTGCAGAGTAGAGCTTGACGCTGATTTTCGAATGTACAGCGGCGAGTGGTCTACTGCCACCTTTAAGAAATACAACTTTGATGCCGTCGGTGTACCGCCAGCAGGAGGACATCTTCATCCGCTTATGAAAGTACGACAAGAATTCCGTGAAATCTTCTTTGAAATGGGTTTCGAGGAAATGCCCACCAACTGCTTTGCTGAGTCCAGCTTCTGGAACTTTGACGCTCTTTTCCAACCACAACAGCATCCTGCACGCGATGCCCACGATACGTTCTTCTTGAAAGGTCAGAATGCGAATGGATTTGACTTGACTTGCAAATACTGAATCGTATATTTATGTCATGCATATAGACCCCGCCTCTACCGACCGTTTCCCTCGCGACTTGATGGAACGCATCAAAGTGACCCACGAAAACGGCGGCGATACCGGATCAACTGGATACAACTATGTTTGGAAAGAAGACGATGCCGGCAAACTCTTACTTCGTACTCACACCACTGCCGTCAGCTCGTACATGCTCTACAAGCTCGCTCAAAAGACCAAAGAGTTGGGCGAATTCCGACCTGCTAAATACTTCTCTATCGACCGAGTTTTCCGCAATGAATCCGTTGACGCCACTCACCTGGCTGAATTCCACCAGATTGAAGGTGTTATCGCCGACAAGAACCTCACATTGGGTGACTTGATCGGCTTTATGGATGTGTTTTTCAAAAAGATGGGCATGGAAAAAATTCGTTTCAAACCTACTTATAACCCTTACACCGAACCTAGCATGGAAATCTTCTCATACCACGAAGGACTTAAGAAATGGGTAGAAATTGGTAACTCGGGCATGTTCCGACCAGAAATGCTGTTGCCCTTGGGCTTACCTCCCGATGTGCGTGTCATTGCGTGGGGTCTCGGTTTGGAACGACCTACTATGGTCAAATATGGCATCTCCAACATCCGTGACCTTTTGGGCCACAAGGTCAACCTTGCCATGATCAAGGAATACCCGATCTGCCGACTGGACAAGAAGATGGGCAAGGAATTGGTCGGGGCAGAGCAACAATAGAGTCTCTATTATGTTCCTTTTTTATCACTTTTCTTCTTCCCCGTCACAGTACATTAAAACAATCTCTTGTACATCTTCTTTCTTGACATATATTATTAATATTTTTAATCGTTCATAAGTTATTCAAGTAACGGACGGGCAAACTTCAAAAGCGCTTCTTCTAATTTCCAAATACTCCAATGATCCAAGTCATTGATAACAGTTCGACCGTCTGTGATGGTATCTTTAAAATCATGGTATTGCTTGTCGACCTCCAATGCATCCAAGCTCCCCATCCAGCCGTTTTCCTTGGTGCCGGGACTCATTACACCTTGCGATTCTAGTCGTACTCCAAGGAAAGCATCCAACAGCGAAACAAACACGTGCCAATCTGCGCCCAGACCGACGGATTGCTGGTGCTTTGCCTTCTTCCATCTGCTTGCCGTCTTTGACAACGAGACAATGCATGCGAGCATATGCTTTTCATCCTGCTGTGCTTCGCGGAACAATGCTGCGAAGAATTGGACCAAGTAGACGGTGCTTCGGGTCGGTTGCGCAATGGATATAACTGCAGCGAGCTCTTCGACCAAGCCTACAAGTTGCTGGATGTTGCCCTTTGTGTCTTCGTACTTGAGCTGAGCATATGCACGGATAGTCAGGTTCGCAGATTGCTCCATGCAACGTTGGAGCAGCAAGGTGGTGTCCGCCTTGGACTGCCAAAGCAAACGTCCAAAGTTTTCCCATTCTATCCCTCCTTTGGATTGCAATGTGCAGCGTTCCAAACAGCTTTCAAGGACAGCAACTCTCGATGCACTAACCGATGGACCTGCCACGGCTCCAAAAACTGCAGTCACTGTAGCTACTTTGCTCTCCTTGATCTTTGGCAAGAAAATGTTTTGGATGTTGTCCCATTTTTCGATAATAGCAAACAAATTTTGGAACGTGCTTCCAAGTTCATCAGTGTCTTTGGATACTGCGTACTCGTTGATAGTATCGTATAAATATACGATCCATTCTTCCTCGACTGAAACTGGCGTTTCACTGCATGCTGAGAGCAATGTCGCAATGTAATCGCTAAATATGCGTCTGCGTTTAACAGAGCTGGAGGGATAGTTGAAACCAGCCATTTCTTGCACCCATTGGATAACTATTGACAAGGGAGTATCGGGTTCTGTAGATGGGCTGGGTATCGGGGTCATCCATGACCGCCAAAGACCGTTGTTCACAATTGACTCTGCTTGCTCTGTATCGAGACTTGAGAAAAGATCTGTTACAGGACTCTTTAGCAACTGCAGTTCCTCCAGTCGCTTGGTTTGATCGTGCCATAATTCATCGCTTTCTTCCGCAAAAATGAAAAGGATCAAGGTATAGCTGAACGTTTGGTCCCTATCGAATTGGAACTGTTTGCCACCTTGTATCCGTCTTGATAAGATCTGAAGAATAAATATCAGGTATTGTATCTTTTTCTGGTCTGTATCTTGTCGCTGCGCCGAGAGCAGTCCGTATGTTTGGCGTACACGTTCAAGCTGCTGCCGTGACATTTCAAGGTCGCTCCAATCTAGCGCACAAACTGCTTTTGCATACATGGTCAACCAGGCCCCACTGTGCCGAGACCGCAGTAACTCGTCATGATAGAATGCAAATATCAAATGAAGCAGTTTTGATCGATGTTGCTCACTGTGCAAACTTCCAAGTCGCCGTCGAACAAGATGATGATAGATAATTGCACACTCACTTTCTTCTTGCTCTTCTTCGAGTAGCCATGGATGATAACAGCGGCATAAATTCCGCCAGTAGAAGCTGACAAGGTCCTTGTCCAGATTTTCCAAACGCACATCGCATAATAAATGTACTATCAAAGTACGGAGAGCTGCTGCGTTGGAACTGCCGATCACATCGGTTGGTGATTGCTTCAGCTGATCCAACTTTGCACCAAGCAGATCCAGCATTGGCACAATTTCTTGCTGTGGCAAGTTATCAAGCTGCATCCGATCATCCGTTTGCAACTTTGACGTGACAACCGAGTGATCCAGTCCACCGAGACTAACAATATATGCATCTACGAGTTGTGATCTCTGGTCATGACTGCGTTTGACCGATGTCTGCGTGTTCTCCAACAGGTTCAAAAGACGTTCCAATACGTTCAGCCTGTCTGATGTATTGTCGGCTGCATTCATTAACGATAGAGCAAGTTTGAAGTGTTCCAAAGTAAGTTGCTCGTTAACTCTCTTTTCGATGCATTGCTTTAGTGTCAAGAAGTTTTGGTGGTAGAAATTGTTTCGTGATTGGTCTGTTGCAAAAGGACTCTGCGCCCAGGCGACCATGTCAAAGTTTGGAAGGAGATCGAGTTGCTGCTGGCTATGGAGCTGACATACGCGGCTGTATGTTTTGACCAACTGTTTGAAATCAGCATGCGGTTGAAATATATTGCGTATATATCGAGGAGATGCATCCATGTTTTCGAGCATGGAAAGAAACTTGTCCAAGTACTTCCTCTCCTGACCAATAAATCCGCATAATGTTTGGCCGATTCGGTGCAGAATATTTTGCACTGGTGGAAAGTATTCGAGCTCTGTCTTTAGATTCTGTAATGCATGTGATAGGCAGTCCCAAGCTTTGTCGATGAGAACCTGACGTCTCTTTGAATTCTTGGACTCTCTTTCGATAGCATCCATCAATCGATACAGCAACATGGACTGGATACAGATCCGCGCATCCACTGCCGTACATATTACAGCTTCGGCTCGGTATCGATTGTCGTCAATAAGCTGTTTTACAGCCGGATCTTGCTGAGCATGCTGAACAGTCGTTTCCCAACGTGCAAGCTTCTTGCAGCCCTTGTTTCCTTTTGCGCATGAAGCTTTGATCTGTTCAATAACCGGTTTGCACACGAAAAGCTTCGTCAAGTGTTGAAGGTATTCTTGGTCCAGTTTCGTCAATACGTCAACGTGATTTTGGAAACATAGCGCATGATATTTCATGGTGCCTATCATAGAACCGAGCAAGTCTTCTGGGGGTGACGATACAAGGTCTTCAGCTGAAGGCGTCTGCGCCGGTCTAGTTAGTTGTAAATGCGGCAACGCTGCCACCTGATTCGTGGTAGGTGCTTTGCGCTTTTTCACGGACGATGACGACTTTTTACTATCGCACTGCTCTCGTTGTTGTGATACCTCTCCTATGCACTGAAACTTTTCCGCTCCAATCCAGACGTAATTACAAAATTCATTCTCCAAAGCTTTTCGCCCGGCAACCCATATGTTCTCGAAAAACTGTGCAGGCTGTTCTTGCAGCTTTGTTAGGATTTCAGATGTACGGCAAGCTTGCAATTTTTCTGGATAATAGTAAGCAGGTAAGCTGTCAACATCGAAGTCAGCATTCTCCAAGTCTGCGTTGCCTAGCCATAGCCACATGGCATAATAGAGTCGTCGCAATTTTCCGTGGCCTGATTCAGTGTCCTTCTCTTCGGTGCATTTTTGTCCATGCACAGATTGCAAAAACGCAATCCGATCCCGTAGCTTCGAGAGTAGGTCGTGTTTCTTTTCAAAAAATAACGGGCCGAGAACTAGGCGTTTTTTCTGTGTCTGTATGCAGCTGAAGTAGAGACTGAAGAACATCTGGAGATATGCAGGCAACAGGGGATGCTCCGGTGGACATGTTAGGATATGTTGCAACCATCGGTATATGCACAAAAAGTCGATCGGTTTCTCCAGATCCGCCAGAAAAGGATCGATATTTACATCTCCATTTGAGAGATCCTTTCCAGCCAGGTAGACTTGCAGCGATTGTCTTATCTCTCTTTCGTCTGCAGTTTCCATCAACAAGGTGTAAAATGCAAACCACAGCGAACTTTGCTCGACACCAGCAGTCTTGAAAATGTTATTCGCTGTAAGAGACATCAGCGACCATTCGCCAGCCAAAAGGCTCTTATAGGCAGTATCAGGGAGCATAGTCTTGATGAAGCGAAGAGGATTCCGCGATTGTCCGCCAGCAGGTCCGAGATTTGGCGAGGACGAGGAGGACGAGGAGTCTTGATGTTTACTTTTCTCCAACTTTGATTGCTCTCGTCGTAACATTTCTTGGATTAACTGATGGCGAGAAAGGCAAAATGCTGCCATGCACAAACTATCCATAATTTTGACATAATGCTCGCTCCACATCCACTCCTGTTTCATGAATAAAGTCTTGAGCCACGAATGGAGGATCAAGTCCCGGTATGAGAAGCCGTGACCTTTATCGTCCATCATGTTGCTAACCGAATCGATAAAATTACCGTGCCAGACGTGTGAGAGCACGGTCATTGAGACACCGTTGAGCTTTTCTCCAAATAAAGTGCGCCTTTCTTGCAACGACAAAGCTCCATCAGTCAGCATGGGGTCCGCCTTCAAATTGACCATCTGCCGCAAAAAGTTTGCCAAGCTTGGATCGTTGAAAAAATCATCCCCATGCATATATACAAAAGCTGGAACTATCTCGGCAAACATACGAAGCACTGCCTCGGCCTTTCCTCTTTTGAGCACTAGGAACATCTTGCCCCATCCATCTGCGCTTTCGAAACGCAAAAAATGTCGGCTGGTTGGAGATAACATGAAGCAAATGTAAACTAGCAGCGAAGCATGGGAAGCTATGGTATCCGTTGAATGCTGTAACATGTCCTTTAGAAAACTCGCCGAGACCGTCTTTTCAATGTCTGATGCGCGACTCGATATTGGACAATCGTATAGTTTGAGCCTTAATGTAATATTCCAAATCCAGTCGATGAATTCGCGGGCTTCTGGTATATCGACCATACTCGTTCTCAACGTTGCTGCTTTGGCGGCGGCTGCTGACAAGAAGGTGGTGGTGTTTGGTAGCAAAGACGAGATTGCTGAAGCGACGCTTCCCTTGAGATTGCTATCTGAATCGGGTAAAGGTTGTATGCGCTGTGCAGCATCTAGCAAAAGGAAGGCCATTTCTTCGTGGATCTCATAGCGCACAAAAGGCGAACGTCTGTCGCTCCAGGATTGAGATTTGGATATTGATGCGTCTCGTTCCTCGCTGTATCCAAAATTAATATTTTCAATGAGGTACCTTGCGAAGGTTGCGCCTAAGCTGTTCACTGGGCTTTCGCATAGCAATGGATGTAGTAAAAGAAGGTCTTCCTTGAGGACTTTCCATTTTTCTAGCGGAAGCGATCGGAAGAGATATAAAGCCATTCCTTCCATTTGAGAAAAATGATCGGACGTCCATCGTAAAAGCAGTGATATGACGAACGGGTGACATGCACATATCGGTCCAAAGTTATCTCTTACATCCTTGTAGTAAGTATCTCGAAGATTTTCGTCGACAAATGCCACGTTGAATAGTGTATGGGCGATGACTGCGATGGTTGAAGCAGCAAAGCTTTTGTCTGCGTTTTGTGTGACATCTCCAGCGCCAATTGGTAAGCTAGTGACGATACTGGTCAGACAGCTCAGCGTAAAGATGCCCTGGACCTGATCCTTGGATAAAAACTGCAGAAATTCAGATACGTCTGGGAAATCTTTCAATACGTCCTCCAATGGCAGCGGCTCTTGTTCGTTCGATATGCGCAGCAGCGTCAGCGTCAGCTTCCACAGGGAATGCACGGACATGGCTTGAAAAGGTAGTGAAGGTAAAAAATGCCATGCGCTGGAGCAATCGGCCTCCAAGTATATATCAACCACAAGCCGGATAGTATGATCGAAATCATGTTGATATTGCTGCTTTGCTTGTAAAGTTTGCTGCGTGAACGATTCTGCTAATATGTGTGATATTTTGCTGGTTGTTTGTGCCAATCGTTTAAAAGCAGTGGAAAAGTTTCCTTGCTGAAACGTCAGGACTCCGAGACTTAGGACGGAGAGCAATTCGTTGGAGAAGGTAAAGATCTTTTCAAGATTATTTACATCATTGCCGTTCCCTTTTAGATCATCGAGTATGTTCTCGTATACGTTTACGATAGCCATCTGATCCAGTGCTAATAAATAGTCGTCTTCTAACCACCTGGGATCTTTAGCGTGCAGCGAGCGGTCAAACAGGAGCCGCAATGCCGAGATATATTCTTCAGCAAAATGATCGTGAGATTGCCATTGATATTGCAGCAAACATCGTGCCCATTGCATAGAGTCCGCAAACTGAAGAAGATGAAGTAGTATGAATTTTCGTTCAGAGATAGATGCGAGTCGAATGAGGCATCCGCCTATATGCATGATCCATGTCTGCAGGTCGTCCGTAAACGTCTTGACGGGCGCATCGCTGGTATTATTTGTTCTTCTCTGCGCTGCAAAGAGAGTATTGAGCATACGCTCTAAAGTGACTACGTCGTCATTTCTTGATTCCGAATCTTTTGTTGACAGGCTGCTCTCATTCTGATAGTCGATGTCAGTTTTACTATCAGGCCGATGATTTAACGCCCACAACGTATCGTCGACGTAAGCCTGGGTGAGAATTCGTGACAATTTTGCTTCATAAAGTTGACGAAAAAGGCTAACGTTGGCATCCTCTCGAACATGACGCAATATTTCTCTTAACTGGTCGACCTCTGCCGTTTGCAAGGTAGCCACCTGACCGGTACACTCGAACTCTACATCCATGTTGTCTCCGCATTTCCCGCGCAATATTATCTGATCTGGTTCCAGTTTCCATATCCGCATCGCAGTATCTCGTTCGCTGGCCTGCATCTCTGCAATAGCTTCTTTTGCATCTGCAGTCTGCTCCAAATGTCTTTTGTAGTCGGCCAACATCCACGCCAGTCTTTCATCCTGCTTCGCATCTCGCTCTAATGAATCGTAGAATTCTTTTGCTGTGCTCTCTATGTCCTGAGAATTCAGAGAACTTGCCGTCTCCTCTTGTCGATTTGATTTGCGTTCGGGAAGAAACCTGACTTTACAACGACGCGTTTGTTTATTGCTGTGCAATACCAGACTGCATTTCTCTTCCAGATATACCTCTTTTCTTCGAGCGAGATTCAACCGGCTTGCTATCTTTAGCTTGTCTTAGAGAATTGTAGAATTCTCTTGAGCGCCAATGACTGTACCTCGCATAAGTCCACTGAAAATCCGTCGCAAACTGCGATCGTACGGTAAAGGAACTTTAATCGGATCAAACAGCTCTGCTAAAAGGCAAGAATAAGTTCGTGATTGACAACATTCAAACTGCTGTGATGATACATGTGAACAAGTAGCGTCCAGACGAGAAAAACACTTAAGTAACGGTAGTGTGTGTAGACAGCACCAGATCACCGCCAAGTGAATTTCCCGCTTCTTGGTCAGATTAATGCAATGCACATCTTTTTTCCCTAGTGGCATGAAAATGTGCATAGCGATTACAATCTGCAAATAGCAAATAGACATGCGCTTCTAGTATAGCACAATGCTGCGGCTAGTAAAGGGAACTCCTGTATATCTGGGAACATGCGCAGCACGTGCAGAGTTGATGTCTCATCACTATGCAGGAGAACTGAACAGATTGAATCGAATTTCACGAAACAAGGTGGGAGGAAGATCAGCTGCTGTAAGACGGAATATTGGCTAAATGTTATCCGGTTGTAAAGTGTACCGATGACGGAATTCATTGATATGTAACTACATGAATATCGCTTATATAATACCGTAACGCCATACTACAGCTGCTATACTTCTGTATCGAGATATCGGTGTACCGGTAAGCAGCCCCTTAAATGTACAAATTTCGAGCATCCGGCTGAGTGCATCAATTGTTGCATGCAATTCCGGCTGCAAGCTTCAGCAGTAACATTCACAGCATCATTCTGTCTGTAAAGCTTATCGATGATAACAGAGAACAATATATGAAAAAGATGAGCAATTATCGTCGGACCGGCAAGATTTAGCCTCCAGACGAGGAAATGGAATCTTCGCCCGCATTTGGCTTCATGTGAGCGGACAAGATTAATCTTGGCTTATCAGCTTTGAAAATCAGAACATTGAACGAACGCGCTGGCTATAACTGATGCAGTGCAAATGTGTACCGCGTCGCAAATATAACGTGATACGCCGCCTAAACCGCCTCCGACCGCTTAAAGTTTTCCGCCTCATTTGATTGGATAATATCTAGCTACCGACCATAAGCAGCTGCTACTGCGGCCCATCGAGCGTATGCCAAATAAGGTTACTGAGCGTCAATGCACTGGCACTCTCGAATGTTCTTCCACATTCATTGGCTGAACGAGGAAAAAACTTAGCACCGAGAGCCAGTTAGCAGGTAGTCTAAGTCTGGGGTTTCCGCCCGGTCCGGATAGCCGATGGAAACATTCTACACGGCGCAGCACCTCACAAGATACGGATTAAATAGAACTTTTCGATAATATTGAGATGCTTGACAGCTGTGGGTACTAGACAAGGCAGAATTTGTGGACACAGGGCCTATTGATATCTGTTTTTGGAGTCTTTGTACTTCCAACGTTGCCTTTCATGGCGGCCCGTTAGAAACCGTTGTTTGTCTCCGCCAGGCATAGTAGCATATTTGCAGCACAGATCGGCAACAGAAGTATCCGAGAAAAAAAATGGATGCCCGAACATGGCTTTCGCCGACTTCCCCGATAGGTTACAAAAATTATATAAAAAAAGGTATGGGTGTGCGACTGTGTATCAGACCTCTTCCTTTCGACTTGTTTGGCAATAGACATGCCAACTGAGAAAGATGATCATTCGTTGGCAGAGTCCAACAAAACAATTACCGGCGAGAACGCTAGAAACGCAAACACCTTTGGTGAACCTAATGCCAACGCGGTCGATGTAGACGGTATGTAAATCACTATATTTCTTCCGTCCCCTGACCCGGCCACTCACTCCGTTACTGCAGCTGCCATCAGCGAGTACAAAGAACTCAAGCGTGAACTATCAAAGATCAGCCGCAAGTCGACAACGCACGAAGGCAAACTCGAAGAGGGTCAAGCCGCTGCAGAAGAATTCAACCTCGATGATTTCTTGCACGGTGAACGGCGTCAACAGTCTGAAGCCGGTATGAAGCCCAAGCATTTGGGTCTCATTTGGAAAAATGTTACTGTCGAGGTAAGACAGGCTTACAGATCAAGACAAGTTCCTAGGCTAATAATTCATTGTTGATCAGGGTCTGGGTGCTGACGCCCATACTATCCCGACTGTCCTCAGCACTCTTGGTGACATGATTCAGTTTTGGAAGTATTTTGGCATCGGTATCAAAGGCAGCAAAAAGACCATCCTTCGCGATCAGACTGGTTTCGTCCGAGACGGTGAAATGCTCCTAGTTCTCGGTCGTCCTGGCGCAGGTTGTACTTCACTGCTCAAGGTTCTATCCAACATCCGCGGTGCTTTCACCCGCATCGACGGTGAAGTCAGCTACGGCGGCATCAATCACAAGACATTCGCGAAGTATTACCGCGGCCAAGTCATCTACAACGAAGAAGAAGATATGCACTATCCCACTCTTACACTCAAGCAAACCCTCCAATTCGCGCTGCGCAACAAGACTCCCGGTCGGCGCCTGCCGAACGAAACCAGAGAAGACTTTATCAACAAGATCTTGTACCTGCTCGGCAACATGCTTGGTCTCACCAAGCAAATGAACACTATGGTCGGCAACGCCTTCGTCCGTGGTCTTTCCGGTGGTGAACGCAAGCGCTTGTCTATCGCTGAAGTCATGACAACACAGAGCTCAATCTGGTATGTAATGTTACATATATATAGCAATGATTCTTCTTATTCTAACCCATTATGTGAAGTCTTTGGGATTGTTCAACTAGAGGTTTGGACGCTGCATCCGCTCTTGACTATGTCCGTTCTCTTCGAATCATGACCGATATCTTCAGCAAGACTACTGTTTCGACATTGTACCAGGCATCCAACAGCATTTACGAATTATACGATAAAGTTCTTCTTCTCGACGAAGGTTACTGTCTCTACTTTGGCCCTGTCAGTGAAGCTAAGGCCTACTTTGAAGACCTTGGTTTCTACTGTCCTCCTCGCAAATCCACGCCAGATTTCTTGACTGGTCTCTGCAACCCTCTTGAGCGTCAATACAAACCTGGCTGCGAAGAATCAGCTCCACACCACGCACCCGAATTCGCCGAACGCTACTATCAATCTGATATCTACAAGCGTATGATGGAAGAACTGCGAGACTACGAAGCCGAAATCCAGAGAGAAAAACCATCCGAGGTTTTCAAGGCTGCTGTTGCAGAAGAGCATCAAAAGTATGCTCCCAAAGGCGAACCATACACTGCATCTTTCTATCAACAAGTCAAAGCACTTACCATCCGTCAATACCATCTTCTCATCAAAGATTATCCTGCACTCATCTCCCGTTATGGCACTATTCTCATTCAAAGTCTTATCATGGCATCTTGTTTCTACAACCTTCCCCTCACTGGTTCCGGCGCTTTCTCCCGCGCAGGTGGTCTTTTCTTCTCGCTCTTGTTCAACGCTTTCATCTCTCAAACCGAACTTGTCAACTTTTTGATGGGCCGTCCTGTTCTGGAAAAGCACAAGCATTTTGCAATGTATCGACCAAGCGCCTTTTACATTGCTCAGGTTGTTCTTGATGTTCCATACGCTGTTGTCCAAGGTAAGCAGAAACATTTATCGCAACTCACTGAATCCAGTACTAAAACAATCATTTCTTTCTAGTCCTGTTGTTCGAAATCTGTTCCTACTTTATGATGGGCTTAAATCTGGACGCTGGCCGTTTCTTTACCTATTTCATTACGTTATTTTTCATTAAGTAAGCACTGTAAAGATATCTGCTGAATTTTTTGTTACTCACATGCAAATTTTGCTTCTATATCACAGTATGATGATGAATGGTCTGTTCAGATCATTTGGTGCCATCTTTTCAAGCTTCTTCCTGGCCACGCAGGTTTCTGGTATTTTGCTCATCGCCCTTGTTACCTACATTGGTTACCAAATCCCTTATAATACTATGCATCCTTGGCTGTTCTGGTAAGTTTTCCTTTTTGGAACTGTGTAATGTGTAATGGTAGGCAAATGTCCTAACCAGTGTATATCCAGGATTTACTGGATGAATCCTTTGGCTTATGGTTACAAAGCAATCCTTAGCAATGAAATGCACGGTCAAGTGTATTCTTGCGAAGGTCAAGGCAACTCCGTTCCGTACGGTCCAGGTTACGATGACTGGAACTACAAGACTTGCACTATGAAGGGTGGCCAAGCAGGTCAAAACTATGTCATTGGTGATGACTACCTGCGCACTGCTCTTTCGTACGAACCTAACCAACTCTGGGCTCCTGACTTCGTTGTCGTTGTTGCTTTCTTCTTGTTCTTTACCTTCGTTTGTGCTTTCTTCATGGAGTTCAAAGGTCTCAACAAGGGCGGTACTCTTACTAAACTGTATGCTCCCGGTAAAGCTCCCAAGCCCCGTACTATGGAAGAAGAGGACGAACGTCGTCGCAGACAGAAGGAAATTACCGACCAAATGGAAAGCATTTCTACTGGTACGACTTTCTCCTGGCACCACATTAACTACACCGTACCTTTCAAGGGTGGTCCATTGCAGCTTTTGAACGATGTCTCTGGTATCGTCAAGCCTGGTCATTTGACTGCTCTTATGGGTTCTTCCGGTGCTGGTAAGACCACCTTGTTGGATGTCCTCGCTCGTCGCAAGACCATCGGTAAAGTCGACGGCCGCATCTACCTTAACAATGAAGCTTTGATGAAGGACTTTGAACGTATCACTGGTTACTGTGAACAGATGGATATCCATCAGCCTGCTGTTACTGTCCGTGAAGCTATGCGTTTCTCTGCCTACTTGCGCCAGGATGCCGATGTCCCCAAGTCTGAGAAGGACGCCTACGTCGAACAGATTATTACTCTTTTGGAAATGGAAGATATCGCAGATGCTCAGATCGGTGATGTCGAACATGGCTTTGGTATCTCTGTTGAAGAACGCAAGCGTCTCACTATTGGTATGGAACTCGTCGCCAAGCCCAAGCTTTTGTTCTTGGATGAACCTACCTCTGGTCTCGACTCTCAAAGCTCTTACAACATTGTCCGTTTCATCCGCAAGTTGGCAGACGCTGGTTGGCCTGTGCTCTGTACCATTCACCAGCCTTCCGCTATTCTCTTTGAACACTTTGACCACTTGCTGCTTCTGGTCCGAGGTGGCAAGACCGCTTACTATGGTGAAATTGGCCCCGACGCTCGAACCATGATTAATTACTTTGAGTCCAATGGTGGACCGAAGTGCGGTGAAAGCACAAATCCTGCAGAATATATTTTGGAGGTTGTCGGTGCAGGCACTGCTAATGCTGGCAAGGCTACTCGCGATTGGTCGGAAATCTGGAAGAACTCGCCGCAAGCAAAGGCTCTTGAAGAAGAACTCGAGCAAATCCATCAAACTGCAAACAAGAACCCTACTCGCAAGGCCTTGACTTATGCTACGCCATTCTGGACTCAATTCTGGCTTGTCTTGAAGCGTATGACTCTAGCTTACTGGAGATCACCTGAGTAAGTCGATCTTCGTACCTTTAGCTTATTTGTACGTATTAACTAACATTTTTCTGTTGCTTAGGTACAACATTGGTCGCTTTGTTACTCTCATGTGTACCTCTTTGATCACTGGTTTCACTTACTGGAAGCTGTCGCCCTCATCGACTGATATGCAGAACCGTCTCTTTGCCCTGTTCAGCACTTTCATTATGGCAATGATTCTTATTATCCTGGCCCAGCCCAAGTTCATGACAGAACGTCTTTACTTTAGACGTGAATACGCCTCTAGATTCTATGGCTGGGCACCTTTCGCATTCTCTGCTATTCTTGTAGAGATCCCATACATCATTTTCTTCAGCACCTTCTTCATGTTTGGCTTCTACTGGACTGCTGGTTTGACGAACACATCAGATGCCGTCGGCTACTTCTGGATTACGCTGGTTGTCTTTGTCTTCTGGGCTGTCACTCTGGGTACGTAAACATAATCCCCCTAAGGAAGGAATATAAAAAGCTTACAATGCATGAATGATTTTAGGTTTCGTTATTGCCTCCGTTGCCGAAATTCCTACCATGGCCGCTGTCATCAACCCTGTTGTCGTCTCTGTGCTTATCCTGTTTGCCGGTCTTATGCAACCTCCCAGCGCTATGCCCAAGTTCTGGAGCTCATGGATGTATTGGTTGGGTCCTTTCCACTACTACATTGAAGGTCTTGCAGTCAACGAACTTCAGCACGTTACTGTTGTATGCAACGATAACGATCTTATCCGCTTCAACCCGCCTCCTGGTCAAACTTGCAGCCAGTACACGGAGAACTTCTTCGCCTACGGTGCTCCTGGATACATCGCGAACCCGAATGCCACTAGCAACTGTGGTTACTGCAGCTACAAGTCTGGTACCGAATACTTCACCCTCAACTTCCAGTGGGATGCCTCCCACAAATGGCGTAACTGGGGTATTTTACTGTGTTACTTCGTTTTCAACGTCCTTGTATTCTTGGTTCTTTGCTACTGGAAACGCAAAGCCCGACGTTAAATGGTTTTATTGTAAGTTTATATTATACTCGTCATTTAATAAAACAAGCATTAAACCTCATTTAGATACAATCTACAATAAACTCTTTACGACCAATCTTATGTAAACTCATTGATTTTGTATAACAAGGTTACTGGATAAATATCGATCTGGATAAAGAGCATTGTTGCAACTCCTCCAGTGAGGGTGGATCAAAATATTTGAAGTCGAAAGCCGGTGTCGAGCTTGTCTCGAGAATTCTTCACGCTTAAACGTCAATGGAAGTTCTCTTCGGTGCTCTTGAAGTTATTCATAGTTTCAGATACGAATCATTAATGGTTATCATTGGACGTTGATGCATATTTTTTGCAATATTCATATTTATATTCATAGAAAATGATTGAAAAACTACTCTCGGTTGTTTTAAGTTACTTTTTCTCATGACCTTACGGCACAAACTGAATCTCTGTTCTCGAACCGTTTCTAATACTTTTTCAGAAGGTCTTCAAAAGGTCAACAAATGTTTATTCCTCTATTTTCAATGCTAAAAGTTGCATATTATTATCGATTTAAGGATATTGCTTTCTGCATCGTCGCAGATGATCCATTTTTCCGCAATGATTACAATGTTGTGGCCTTTCTCTTGCAATTTTAGCAATTTTATAGGTATACAGGTACAGATGTACGTAGAAGAGATGTGCGTAGATGTGATAAAGAAGAACAAATTTCTAGAGTCTCTCAAGCAGGCTTTGTATCTGACTCTGACAGCATGAAGATATTTCCCAAAAAAGAGCAATCCGTGGATCAAAGAGACTGGTATTAGCATAGAAGGCAATAAACAAGGCGACGATTGCCTAGTCTCTGGGGCACTGCTTCTCTGCACTGTTTGAGAACGTAACGAACTGATAATAATAAAATCATTTATTTCCTAGTAGCACTGTGTATGAACTCTTGACAAAGGAAATAGGCTCAGCAGCACCTGGACAGCCTCATCTGAGCTCAGCATAGTCTTTGCTTTCTCTCGGTGTTCCTTAATAATAGCATGAACGTTATACATAGGCGATTCACTTTACCACAGAGCATTGTTCAAAACAATGTGATGAAAGGGTTATTATTGCTTTCAAAAATGACTAGTGAAGAATGAATTAATTACGAGATAGCTATCTAGCTCGATCTAAAACATGTGAATGTTGTGGTCTGCTAATGCGCCGCTTATGGTAGGTGCATGTGCAAGCATACGGTCTTGTTGATGAGAAGTAAGCGAAGTAAAATTTGCATTCAACATGGTGGACATTCGTTTCCTGTCTGTTCGTACACTCGCTGCTGCTGACGCGCGTTTGGTAAGTTTCTAAATTAGCGCGTTCATGGTATAATGAGCCTGCTTTCTTTTCTTTTTTTTTTTTTGGCTCAGATAAAATAACCGAGTAACACCGTCGTGATACGCATCTCACCAGTCAATAAATCGCTGCATTCTATACGAAATACCAAACCAATTAGAAATAGCAACATATAATTCCAGCAAGGTATGACAGCAGCGAGAACCTCGCAAATCTTACAACATTTGCTGACACTTACTGGCCAAAAGATGGAATCCTGGGAGGAGCAGGGACCGTTTTAGACTCCGAGACGCACCTACGAGGAACGTCAACGAATTTGACGCCTTCGATACTTTGCTACAATGTAACTACCTCGATTTTCCGTATTGAGTGATACCTTTGAACAACCCCATGTCATAAAATTCACCCAGCG